>NW_020230623.1:0-44079 GCF_003227715.2 Harpegnathos saltator
TTTCTAAACATAATATCGTCGTGTTGTAGCTCTGATTTATCATTTTATCATTTTTTCCTCTGATTTATCATTTTATCATTTTAGCCTATCTTTCAATTGCTTCTTAATATATGCTGTCATCTAAACATTGTCATTAACTTTCAACGCAATCGAAATCTTAAAATCTTTAAGAATTTTCATCTCAGGACTGAGACTAACCAGAGACTCGCGCTTTTCTAGACATAATATCATTGTGTTATAGTTCTAACTTATTATTTTACTTGGCCTTTCAATTGTTTCTTAACATGTGTTGTCGCCTACACCTTGTCATAAATTTCATTGCAGTAGAAATGTCTCAATCTTCTACATCTTACATATAAGACTCGAGACATTTTGAAAAGTGATTGAGAGGCAAACTTAAATGATGAATTGGAACTATATCGCAAGGACATTATGTTCAAAAAAGCATGAGTCACTGTGTAATCTCAGCCTTGAGATAAAAATTCATATACATATGATTGCGATGAAATTAACGACATAGTACAAGAGATCATACCGTGGGCAACGACCAAAGGACAAATACTATATATAATAAATATAATAAATTAGAGTTCCATTACAACAACATATTATACATGGAAAAGTGTGAGTCTATACAGTTAACGAAAATTTAAGGAAAATGTTTAAAATTGAGAAATTTCTGTTGCAATGAAATTTATTACAATAGGAACAACAAATGTTGAGAAGCTATTGAGAGGCCAAATAAAATATTAAATTAGATGCTACGTCCTAAAGGAGGAGCGCAACCTTTTCGTTCGCAGGAAAAGCGAATCTCATTCATACACGCGTGTCAAGGAACGGGTCCATAAAACATAAAAGTTTACGACTACGGTTACTTGTTTTCGATAAAGACAAGGATCCGCCATTCAACACGCAGCCATCTTTGAAAAAAAATTACCGCGCCGTTCGGTACGCGGTCTCTCTCTCAAATTATTCGTTCTCTCCCCACCCTCTCATAGAAATAACAAAAATTCGATCGTACAGATAATCAATTGTCAGACAGTCAGTCGTCGGTCAGTCGATCAGTCGGACGTCTGGTAAAAATCTGAAAAATTTGCACCGAGTGAATCGTCAGAAAATGTATACTGAAGAAATAGAAATCGAAACAGTTTTGGCAGAAAGATTAAAGAAATCGCTACAAGCCGCGAATATGCCATAGTTGTGTAATGTGAAAAGTGTAATTTGGGAAGTTTTTGTGCGCATGTGTTTTTTTCATATTTTCGTCATTTGTATATTTGTCTCTTTTCAGTGCTTTTGTGAACGTGGAAAAATGAAATTACTAAAAATAGAACGAAAGGCCATTTTCTATCGCGAAAGGCAGAGTCCGTGCATCGAGGCACGGCATTACATATAAATGCCGGGCAAGTTAGCTGCCCAGCACGAAGCTATAGTCCCGGCAGTAATAGTAAGTTTTTTATAAATATTCTATAATATAATAATTATTAATAATATTAATAATATTAATTTTTTCAGTGCTTCGGTGGGATCATGCCTATTGTAACATACATTAAAAATAGCCGGATACGTTAGTATAAGTGATCGCAAGATTAAACATTATTTTGATTGGGGGAAAGAAATACAGATGAAGAAATTTTAAATGATTTATGGCACGGAAGAAATGATGTGTTTAATTTAAATGATTTGTTTAATAATTATAAAAATGTAAAACCGGATGTAGAAGAAGAGATTGGTAAAGTAACAAAATTTTATAATATAAAATACGTGTGCATTTATTTTCTGAACCCTTATTTCCCCCGGTGGGGTTTTAGCCGGTAAGAGTCCGGCATAACCCTCGCCTCCCCCAAGAGGCGAGGGTATCCATGAGGATTTCCCCATCGTAAACAAAAAAAAAATAAATTAATAATAATAAATAATTATATATATATATTTTGAACGTTATATTTTTTCAATATACTTTATATAATACGATTTTTCTTTTAGCCATTATATAAAAATAATATATTTCAGTAAGAATTATATAATTTCTAGATGCTGTTACACATATTGTTAATATAATTTAATAAAGTATAATAGTGAACAATATATTTGCTTATTTTTTAACTACATAAATACAATTATAACAAAGTTTATTCAAAAAGAAAAAAGTTTATACAAGGAAATAAATTTGTTTTATGATAATTTTTAAAACATGTTTAAAAAATACATTTTTAAAATTTTTTTTTATTATTACTATGTACTATTATTAAAGTTTTTAATAATATAACATGATTAAATCAAATTGGCTCTTTAGGCCGGAATCGTGAAAAATTCCGTGGCAGTCAACGTGTTAATCGATATTGGATTTACTTTTTTGTCGGTACAGTCTTATGAAGATTCCACAAACTTCAGTGTGTAATCATCGCTTGCGGTAATAAGAACCGGATCTGCAGGATGGAAGACGAGTGCTCCAACAGCGTCAAAATGCGAACGTATATTTAGCATTCCATGTTTTTTTGAAGTTCTTCTTCGTGTTGGGAACCATCTGTATCGCAAGAAATAATATGTTAAGAGTGTCAACAAACTGTAACTCTCACATAGCTGAAAAAAGCGATTCGACTGAAATACAGGGGAAAATTCTTGGAACTTATATCGTACGATATTTCTGCATCATTGTTAACATATAACTGTTCTAATTCTCCTAATTCCAGCATGGAATCATCGCCTTCTTTATTATTTGGGCGTCTTGGATCTTGTTGTAATCCTCTATGTAATAAATCTACAGGCATCATTAGATTATGTGATTATATGTGACAATATTACAAAATAGCTATTATTGTAACAGGTTTATATTTTATCCTAAAGTACACGAATACAAAGGGATTTACTAACCCCTTTGAAGAATTCATTCATCCAGATGGATAGAACCAGGTGGCGATTCTTCAATTTCTGTGAGATTTTATTTATTTAATACTTCTGCCTCTGCATCTATATCAACATCTTTCGCCAGAAGGGGGGATAGATGCCTGAAAAATAAAAAATTATGTTAACAAATAGCGTGAACAATATCATTAAAACTCAAGATGATAGTAAACATTACTTTATTTGGTTTGGTATCCGTAATTGCATCATAAATTTCATCCTCTCCATCTCCTTCTTCCTCTTCCATGTCCATGTCTATATGTCCCAAAAATTCAAAATTCGCTATAACAGCTGCTTCTGTATCTAATATCATTGCTTTTCTGCTATAGAAGATGACTGTTGCTGAAACAATAAATCACATATAAATGTATAACAGAATCGTAACTATCCTAACACAGCTTAATTCTCTTATTTAAGTTCGTATTGTTTTAAAAATATAAACGTGTTTATTTATCTCTACCTTTTTCGGATATCCCCTGGAGTATAAGACTTACATCGGATGATTCTTGTCTGTTCTGTGTTCCCTCATTTCCATTTAATGCTGGAGTATCCATTTCATCTGAGTCTGTATTATTATAACACAGGTTGCGTGAAAAGTTCCCAGAACGAAACTGAAATAAAGAATACTTAATTCTAGAAATGATTTTATTCTTCAATATAGTCTCCATTAACTTCAATACACTTGGCCCGATGGCTCACCAATAATTTTATTCCATCACGGAAGTGTGTTTCTGGAAGGTCTGCGAAATATGCCTCTACGGCTGCTACAGTTTCTTCATTCGACAAAAAAATGCTTTCCACGATGGAATTGTTTCAAGCTTCGGAACAGATAGAAGTCGCTGGGTGCCAAATCTGGCGAATACGGTGGATGATCAAGCAATTTGTACTTCAATTCATTGAATTTAGACATTGACAAAACACTTTTGTAAGCAGGTGCGTTGTCTTTATGAAAAAATGATTTGTTTATGCTGCAAACCAGGTCTTTTCTCATGAATTTTTGCGTCCAAATGATCCAAAAGGTTACAATAATATTCAGAGTTAATTGTTTTACCCTTTTCCAGATAGTCAATTAACAAAATCCTTTCAGTATCCCAAAAAATTGATGTCAAAACCTTTTTTGCCGATCTTTTATGCTTTGTTTGCTTTGTAGCTGAACATCTAGCTTCAGTTCACTGTAAACGTTCCTGTTTCAATTTAGGATCATGGTGATAGATCCAAGTCTCATCCAGTTATATAACGACGCACAAAATTGATTTTATTCTTCTTAAGACAATCCAAATGACGCTGAGAAATTTGCTTTCGAGCGAGTTTTTGTTGAATTTGTTAACGTATGCGGCACCACTTTTCCAAACACCTTTTTCATTTGTAATTCTTTATGCAAAATATGCCGTATCCGTTCATTTGAAATGCCTATGGTATGAGCAATTTCACGCGTAGTCACATTTGGATCTTCAGAAACAATAACATGTATTTGCTCAATGATTTCTAGTGCTGATGCGCTTTTTGGACGTCCACTGCGTGGATCGTCTTCAATGCTTGTACAGCCACGTTGAAACTCAAGTACCCACTTACAAATCATTGTTTTTGAAGGAACAGATTCCCCTAACACATTTACCATCTCGAAATGAATTTCCATTGTCTTTAAACCTTTTTTAACAAGGAACTCAATCACTGCACGTTGTTTCAAATTTTCCATTGCAAACAAATATACTGACACGTCAACTTCAATTAGCTTGTAAACACAGAAAGAATTGACAGATGGAAATGAAACCTAACCTAGGTTCATGTGAACGGTAGAATTATAAATTGTTGTCGTTTACTTAAGGCTCGTCTACAATAGTTGTAAGAGTAAAGGCTCGTCTACATTAGCTGTAAGAGTAAGGCTGTAAGGTTGCAAGACACGAAATGAAATATTTTCATTCGCTGACAGCTTACGTTACAGCCTTACAGCCTTACTCTTATAGCTATTGTAGACGAGCCTTTAGGCTGTAAGGCTGTAACGTAAGCTGTCAGCGAATGAAAATATTTCATTTCGTGTCTTGCAACCTTACAGCCTTATTCTTATAACTAATGTAGACGAGCCTTTATGTCCGCGACCGTGCAACCGGCTTAGCTGCTCTCCGCGATGGGGACGTCTGATTGGCCGCTGGAGAGCCAATCACCGCCATCGACAGCCGCTGCTCCGGTGGAAACTCCAGGCTGCGTTCCAATATTCATTATCAGTACTGAAAACATATAATTTGTGTTGCACATACTATATATTTTCTGTGCTAGAAGTGAATATCGGAACATAGCCTCAGGAATCGCGGAATGCCCTGACCCGGGAGATAGCGCTCTCTCCCATAGACACGGTTGCGCTAGTAAAGCCAGCGGCACACAGTGCTTGTTTTCGTGCTGGATTGCTTGCTGGATGAAAATATTGCATTATGATTGGTGCATTTCCATCTATCTTCGAAAATATACCAATCAGAACGCAGTATTTTCATCCAGCAAGCAATCCAGCACGAAAACAAGCACCGTGTGCCGCTGGCTTAAGTTTCGCTCTAATGAGTCTATGGGTGCATTCCGTTTCACGCATATGCGCGCATTTTTTATAATATACGTGATATAAACTATAGATAAATGCGCGCGTATGCGTGAAACGGAACGCACCCTATGCTCCGTCGTCAGTCGCGCCAGCTAATCCAAGATGGCCGCCTCATGGCGTGCATGGCGGGCTTCCGTCGGCAAAGAAGATATCAACATTGAGTTAGACTTCATTTTCCTGAAAAGTGGAGGAGATAGTATTGGTACGAACGAAAACCTCTAGATGATATAATTTTAATTTCTGATTAGTAACACGGTTTAAGTAGTATGTCTGTTAGTTTGTGAAACGTTGTTATGAAACGTTTTCGACAAATGTGGGTGCGTGTAAACAATAAATATCGAAGAATTATAATTCCTCGTAAATATTAATATAAATTACATAATGGCATCAAATTAAAATAAAAATATATTAAAATGAAGCGATTAGGTGGAAACGTGGAGTGCATGGAGATAAACGAGATAAAAATATAATTACAAATGTGTGAATATATATATTTATAAATTAATAGATTATTATTATATACAATTATATAATTGTAATGTGTGTTTAAATTTTGATACATCATAATATCATTCATGTTTATGGCATAATTCTTTGCAGTGGAGTTATTTTGCCAACATCGTTAACTATAGAGTGAAGTCTGTGCAAGATTAGAGAGAGGTTTACACAAGGAAAATAGCAGAAGAAACAAATGGATGATAAACAAATATCAGATAAGAGTTAATATTCATGTGTGTGTGTGTGTGTATGTGTGTGTGCGTACGCGCGCGCGCGCGCATATAATAAAAGATTAATTATGTACGTGCTGTCTGTGTGACTGTGAATATTGTCAGACTGATTCTTTTCTTAAATTTATTTTCTTGTTTCAGCTCCGCAGCAAACCATATGCTTGCAGAACATTTATAGCTGGAGAACAATCTCCTGCGGAGTAAAATTGTCAGTGTGTGCCTTGATGCGCATCACTCATGCAACATCGTTCTTTGCATTGGAATCAATATACCATCATCGTTAGCTGTGGAATAAAGTTTATACAACATAAAACAAGGAACACATAAAGAAGTAAAGGAACAAATATCAGATGAGTAACTTATATTTATATAAAATAAAGTATTAAGCACCTATATACTGAAAATAATTGCGCATATTATCAGGTTGATTGTTGCTTTGTAATCAATTTTGTTATTTTAGCCTTCCAGTTAACCATGTGCTGGTGAAAGAAAACTTGAAATTATATCTAACGTGGAACATAAGAGTACATCTGTCACCAGCAGTGCGACGACTGATTGACAAACCAAAAGCAGGTTCGTAAAATATATTTATCATCTTACTTTCATTGATGCCTTCGACAGGCTTTCTCAGTGTTTATTACGCTTGTACTCTGTTGTCTGTTGATTTTGATTTCTTTTAACAAAGTGGATATGTTATCTATATTCGCATATGTCAAACTTTTATTGTTATTTCAGATTGTGATTTCTGAAACCTCGAGGATAGATGCTTCAACATTTCTTTAGCAAGATGAAAAATCATATATTGAAAATGGATGATGCAACAGCCGTGAGAAATCAAGGAGTAAAAAGATAGAACACCTAGAATTATGAAAAGAACAACAGGTACTATAAATTTATACATTTATTTTTCTTTTTCCAATTCTAATAACGAATATTAACGACAAATCTGTATCTTCCATATTTTCTAATTTGTTCCAAATATATCGCAGGTCGTGTTCTCTTTGTGAAAATGTGTCGCACTTTGATCTCATCCAAAATGCAGGATGGGACAAAACGCAATGTTTTTCTGGTGCTCGCTCAAATTAGCTGTAAATAATAATGAATTGTAAGAATAATAATTTGACAAAATTTTGAAGAAGAAAGCAATAGAAATTTCACAACATACCTATAAAGTCTACAATTGTTGAATGTTTCTTCACGCTTTTTTTAAAGTTCCTGGTTGTGCCTCTCGGAAATATTATTTGTTCGATGAAGTTATTATTTCAAATCCTTCTTTTATTATTTCTGCGGGCAAAAGAGCCAAAGATATAAGAGGAGCTTAGTTGCTCCCCAACCCACTTCTTCTCTATCGCCTCTTAATATTTTTTGTTTGTCGGCGTTCCGCACTATTGCCTGTAATAAGAAAATAATATAAAAAAAGTTGACATCCATTTCTATTTGTTGTTATGTACGCGTTATCATTTATTACCTGGCTATAATGAAAAAAAAGCAGCCAATAATTTGAGCGCTTGGAAAAATTGTTTGTAGCGCGTTTCGCTCAATTTTCTCAATTACTTAATACTTTATTGTGTATAAATATAAGTTATTTATCTGATATTTGTTCCTTTACTTTTTTATGTATTCCTTGTTTTGTTGTACAGGGTGTCTCATAACTAATGATGCAGAGCTCGTAGAGACATAGAACGGTTTAAGATAATCATATAAGTCCAATATCGTTTTGCGAGATTTGCAATAATTATCGAGTTATTAATGACAGAAATCTGAAGTAGGAGCGCGCCGACATAGATGATTGGAGAAGCGTTGCAACTATTTCGATAAGGGCGCGGCCCAGTCGATCCAGAAACTGTTGCCGGTGCGCGGCAAGGGGACGGACAACGTGTCGCTATTCGTTTTTTATTTCGCCACTCCTACGTTTCGCAGCATTCTGCCAGTAGTTGCTAGATCGATTGACCCGGGAGGCTGCGACGCTTCTCCAGTCATCCATTTCGGCGCGCGCTCACTCGTTAGATCTGTCTGTCATTAAAAATTCGATAATTATTGCGAATCTCGCATAGCGATATAAAACTTTCATGTTTGTTTTAACCCGCTCTATGTACTCACAAGCTCTGCAACATTTATCATGAGACATTGTGTCTTGTGTAATTATATATACCGGATGTTTCAGACCACCCGGTTCACCCGATTTTTTCGTTAACACGACACTTTAGAAAAAAACATTTCAGACAAAAGCTGTAAAGCTTCAAAGGATCTACTTACTGACGCTATGAATTTGACCTTGGGATAACCTGAAAAAAGTCGAATCAAGATCAATATAAAAATCTTAAATGGATAACCCAATTTTTTATTATACCGTCTTTTTCCACAAATTAATTTGAACAACTTTTGTCGGAAACATTTTTTCATTTACCTAATATTTTTCTAGATATTGAAGGAAAACTTGATAACTTTTCTCATATTTAGCTCACGATATCTTGCTAACTATTTGTCGGAAGAAAAAGTGGTGCTAGACTTTCTTGCTTTATTTAGTCTCAAGAATATATTGTTACAATAGCGCCCTGATTTTTGTTAATTTGATGACTTTGAAATTTCCAAAAGTCAGAAAGATAACAAAAGTCAGGGCGCTGTTGTAACAATATGTTCTTGAAACTAAATAGAGCAGAAAAGTCTAGTACCACTTTTTCTTCTGACAAATAGTTAGCGAGATATCGTGAGTTAAATATTGAAAAAAGTTATTAAGTTTTCCTTAAATATTTCAAAAAATGTTAGGTAAATAGAAAAACGTTTCAGACAAAAGTTATTTAAATTAATTAGTGGAAAAGGACGGTATAATAAAAAATTGGGTTATCCATTTAAGATTTTTATGTTGATTTTGACTGGACTTTTCCTAGGTTATCACAAGGTAAATTCATAGCGTCAGTAAATAGATCCCTTGAAGTCCTACAACTTTTGTCTGAAATGTTTTTTTCTAAAGTGTCGCGTTAACGAAAAAATCGGATGATTCGTGGTCTGAAACACTCGGTGTATATATATATATATGTGTATTATTGCCTAGGTTGGTAGGCTCGGGCAATGTGCTTCATCTTCATATCTCTTTACACGCTAACGTTTTAAAATTATTTTCAGTTATACTGTATACAGAGCAGAAGGGACGCCCGCTTGGTACGTGTAGAGAGAGAGAGAGAGAGAGAGAGAGAGAGAGAGAGAGAGAGAGAGAGAGAGAGAGAGAGAGAGAGAGAGAGAGAGAGAGAAAGAGAGAGAGAGAAAAGAGAGCTTGCTCTATCCTTGCAGCATGGCGTATGGAGATGGCACGGCTCGATCGAATAGAAACGCGTACGCTCGAACGTATGCAGGAAACGAGGCTCCAGCAGCCATGTCGGTATTATGCTCGATGCCGCAGAGCAGTGGGCGCGGATCATCATTGGCGCGAGTCGGCACGGCTAACGCGCTAGCCCTCGAATTTGTTGTCCAAGTTTCCATGCAGGGCCCGGAAGTAACACCGGCCGCGTATCCGGTACGCAGCCTCGTTTCCATGGTGTACGGGTTGAACGCATCGGTGGTCTCCGAGATGACGTTTGGTGCGCACAGACCGGTCACATCGTCGTACGAGGCTCTCTCTCCGCAAAAACAGCGGCCGGTTTCAAAGTCGGGCTTGATCGCCGGGTCTGAGTAGGGAATGAGCGAGGCGCAAGCATTCGGCAGAGCTATCAAGCGGTCGATCGGTGCTTCGATAGTTTTGTTCCCGCGACCGTCGAGTCCCATTTCCGCGCACATGAAACGGTATTCTCCGCTCGGCAATCGTTCGTCTATCGATTCGAAGGTCAGTGATGGATCGATGTGCTGATGCCAGGTCTTGCCGGTTGCGCGATCCAGCAGTGCACCGTTGCACACCGTTATGAGATTGCCGCCTTCGCTGGCAAAGGCGCGCGTTTGCGACATGCATCGCCAGCCGTGCTTGCTATAGAGGGCAAGAGATGTATTGGTGTTACAAACCGCCGCATCATTTGGCATGCAGTACGCTCCGGGCCGGCTGCGACGATTGTTCAGAATCAGGCCCACCCGATCGTAATAGCGGTAATCAACACCGTCGCTCACCTTGCAAAATTCGCGACAATCTATGTATTCATCGTACGGTGATATGAAAGCGCCGACGGTCAAGCAGTCGCGTTGTCTCGCGTGATCGTCCTTGTCTCCTTCGTCTTCCTCGTCGTCAAAACCACTATCATCTCTTCGTCCTTCCGCGGATTCGAAACGTACCGCGGGAAGAGAATCTATGCCCACGCCCATTTGTCTTGGCAAACGAAGAAGTCGCTCTCGCTGTACGTTGTCGTTCAAAATCGAACCGTTATTCGTTTCGACCAGTGGATCGTACAACACGTCCAAATTACGCGCAATCGCCGCTCTTTCGGGCTCGACGTAGACGGATATATATGCGCGTCGCACAAAATACAGCAAGAGCACAATCGCAATCAACGCCAAGAGTCCGCGAAATTGATGGTGCATCGCTAGCGGCCAGCGTTTCGCTTGACGGCGATTGAGGGATTGGGCAACGTATTGGAAGAAATTGACTGAGGCTGGTTTCGATTGATGTTTTTTTTATTTTTTCTTAATGTTCGCGAAATTCGCGAAATACAATAGCTCGTACAAGGCGCGAAACAATTTTTATGATATCTCGTTTGTACTGACAAAAAAGTGCGCAATCGTGTCGATGATTGATTGCGTGTATCGTCATATGGCGTCTGTTGCGCACCACCACGTCCACTGACTCGTCAACGTAATACAAGTAGGGTGAATCTTCCAAATTGAAAAAATCGCATCGTTGAAAGGCTTCATCATCGTTCGAGTCGGTGGACGAAAGGGTGCACACTGTACGGACGGTGGCGCGATAGACGTTGCGTCTCTGTCGCGCAATAATGGTAAAGTCTGCGTGCGGTCGCGTCGACGATTCCACGATGATTTCGTACAATTGACCTGGTACGAGTGAACGCACATACGAACCCTCGGTTACTTTTTTTTCAACTTAGAATCGATTACTCTTCGGTGACTTGCTTCTTCCGTGCTAGACGATGTACGAGGAGGCGGTGGTGGTGCTAATGTTGGTGACAGTGGTGGCAGTGGTATTTCATCTTCCGAACTGCTGCTGCTGCTGGCGTAGTCGAGCATATTTTCGCCGCCCGCGCCGTCACCATTATCGTCGACGTAGCCGTCGTCCTCTTCCTCCTCGTCACCGCTGGACATGTTCAAGTTGATTATGCGTAACAAGTCTTTGCCAGCAACTTCGCGAATTTGATCAATCGATGATGGCTTTGTCGTTATCAATACCGCCGTTTTCTCGTGTGCTTCGTTATTCGCAAGTGCCGTCGCTGCTGTTGCTCCGTTCATAGTAGATGATATTACTATTGTTCCGTTTGTTGTAGGTGCTGCTATTGCTGTTGCTGCTGTTTCCCCGTTCATAATGGATGATGTTGCTATTGTTCCGTTTGTTGTAGGTGCTGCTACTGCTGTTGCTGCTGTTTCTCCGTTCATAGTGGATGATGTTGCTGTTGTCCCGTTTGTTGTAAGTGCTGCTGCTACTGATCCGTTCGTGTTATCTTTCGCGCGTTTCGCTTTCGGTTCGCGATTGCCGTTTTTCTTGCGCTTTGAGTCGTTCGAATTTGCCGTCGTCGTCTTCTCATTCGTCACCGCGGCGTTCTTTTGAGCGCCGTCACCGCGACTCCTGAATTTAACAAACACAGATCTAGAACGAGGTTGAGCGACGACGGTTTCTCCTCCGTCGACCGTTGTTATGGCTGCGGCTGTTGATTCTAGAGAGCGTAATGTCGGCGACGCACCTCCGCTGTTGCAGATTCGAATTATCATGGAGACGCAGCTGCGGCAGGCTTTTCCATCCACCACCGGTTGATTATCATACAACATACCGTCTATGATATCGGCCGATACGGTGTTCCAGGCGCACGTTTCGAACGTATTCGGATATTCGTACCACTCCAAGTTTCGCAACATGCTTCCATCGGTAGCCTATTTATGCAGCGTTGAGGAGTCTGTTACGCCATAGGCCACAAAGATGTTCGTCACATTGAACCGCATGAGTTCCATGTTGAGATTGGCCCCATAGCACAGCAAGCGTATGAGTTCTCGTTTGCCGCGTCGACGACCCAGACACATGCGAATCTCGGTGTCATTCAAACTCGCTTTCAGTTGATGAATATTAGCAAAGCGCTCCTCTTTGGACAACTGTTCAAACAAGCAGATCAGGCGTGCAAAATGATGAAAATTTCGGTTGTAACTACTCGTTTGCTGTTGTTGTTCATATTGTTGCAGCTGTGCAGGTTGTTGATGCTTGGCAGCGGCGGTCATCGTGGCGATGCTGGTGGAAGTAGTACTAATGGGGGTGGCTGCGGCTGCGGCGGGTTCCATCAGTTCGCTGTTCTCACTACTGACGACCGTTGTACTGACGAGTTATGCGTTGAAACGTGGTCTTTGGTGATCTTCTTTCCCATCTGATACGCTTCCGATCGCCAGCGACTGGTGATCTGTCTCATTGAAAAGCTGCACTAAATTGTCCAACGATGAATAATCGTAGAGTTGTTGCTGCTGTTGTATACCTCGTATGTATTGTTGCACGAATAAATTGTATAAACGTAAAGACAACGACGGTCCATTGAGGACGGACACACGACTACGACGATCTCTCTTCGACACTGTCGAAACAAGATTCAAACTTCTTGAATATATACTGTTCTTGGGACGACGGCGACGACACGGTGCTTAAAATTCGATCAGCGACAACGGCGTTTCAAATTCGACCAGCGACGACGGCTCTTAAGATTCGACCAGCGGCAACGACGCTTCAGATTCGACCAGCGACGACGGCTCTTAAGATTCGACCAGCGACGACGGCTCTTAAGATTCGACCAGCGACGACGGCGTTTAAAATTCGACCAGCGACGACGGCTCTTAAGATTTGACCAGCGACGACGGCGCTTCAGATTCAACCAGCGACGACTGCTCTTGAGATTTGACCAGCGACGACGGCTCTTAAGATTCGACCAGCGATGACAGCGCTTAAAATTCGATCAGCACCGACGGCGCTTAAGATTCAATCACCTCCCGAAACACCAAATGAAACGTGTTATCGCGCGATCTAAATGTGCGCGGATATTCGGTCTTAATTCGTTCCTTGATTTTAAACACGATATCTCGAATGTTAGATCTCGCGATGTTACAACCGCTTTCGTCGAGAAATTCGCGCAGAAATTTGCACATTTCGATCTCGCTGATAGACACGGTAGAATCCTCGACGATGCGATAACGTTTCAACAACCATTCAAACTGATCGATGGAGACGTGCAAATTCGCGCGTCACGCTGCATCGTCACGGATATGCGATCGATGATGACCGGGTCTTCGAGTCTCTTGGCCGATTGATGAGCAAACACGTCGCTCGCTTGTACAATCTCTTCGCTGCCGTCCGGCGACGATGATGACGCTTTGCCGATGTCACCATCTGTTGACAATTCGTGTACGATACGTTCCGTATGGCCGTAGATTAGCATTTTGCGGAATGCTTCGAGCTCTTGCTTTCGAGTATTCAAGCGTGCTTTATGATCTCGATTAGAATCGTCGACGACACCCTCGCGTAGTTTCTTTCTTTCCAGCTAGTTTTTAGCGAAGCATTTGCTCAAGGCGTCGTAGAGCAGATAAAGCGATTCATCGTACGTGCACATGTCGATGGCAAAATGTTCCATGGCCAGAAAGAGAGCCACGTGAAACGAGGGAAAACTCACGCCCTGTGCGAAGCATCTTGTGGCGAATTGGGACGATACACTCGGTGCGGAATGTTTGTCGAAGTCCACCGAGCAATCGTGATCGCGCGGATGCAACGTTTTGAAGCGATGCAGCATGCGCAAACAATACTTGAGGCGCGTAATAACACCCGCGTCGCTGCGTAGAGTGATCGAGTCGTTAACCGTTAGCACTAGTTTGGCCAGATTGATCAGATGTTGCGGTTGCTGATCGAAAAATTTTCGACTCTTGATGCACGTGCTAGAAATAAGCAGTTTGAAGAGCTCCGAGTTCAAGCGTTCAGGTTCATCGCATTGACATGCGATTGAGATGCGACTTCATCATGCTCATAAGGTCGGTGTTGATCTCATCGCGCACACCCTGCTGCAACGTCGCGTTGCTGATGGTGCCTGTGAGGGCGCACGAGAACATTTGACGCAACACTTCTGATACGAATTCGCTCTTGCCGCTGTCGCTGGTGCCTTGCAACAACAACACAGATTTCAGAAACTGTCCGGGGAATCGCACCGCCACGACAAACACCAAGAAGAACATAACGATCTCCGGGTCGCCCCTGGTGTAAATAGTGACAAGGGCAACGCAGAGCGAGTAGCCGATGTCGTGCGGCATTCTGTCATCCACGTTCATGCTGTGATTAACGAATATTGTCAGACCGTTGGCCAGAGAGTTTGTGTCGTATGAGTATATACTCGTTTCGGCGAAAACTTTCTACAGCAAACGCTTGCTCACAATCGCTTGCGTGCGTGGCGGTCAAACGGTCAAAAACGTTCCAGCGCCACTTATTCGCGGGCAACTGGCATTCGCGTGTAGATTTGCCGTTTTGACTCAGTGTCGCCCAGCGCTCTTTTTCTCTTGCCACAACAAACAAATACAGTGCGGCAATATGACGCAGGGATAGGTTGGTCGTAAATGATGATTCCGGAATCGCGGTAGAATTGCGCACACTGGTTAACCATTCGCACAAGTCTTGATCATCCGTGTGCTCGACAAATTCATCGAGTTTGCGAGACGCGAGAAATTCACGCATGGCGTCTGCGCTGGCTGACGCTTCGTTATTGCTACTGTCATTTCCGCCGTCGTTTTTCAAACGCGTCACGAAGGTTCTTCGTGCGCGTTGTTCCGATTGTTGTTGGCTGCTGCTGCTGTTGCTGATGCTGCCTCGACATTGAGCGTCGCGGCGAAGATTAACTTTACGACGCCGCAGAGCGAGCTCGTTCAATAGCATTGAAACGTCGGTAGAGATTTCGTCGTTCCGTTGTTGCTGCTGCTGCTGCTATTGCTGCTGCTGTTCATCATTTGCCACAGTGGTTCGTCCGAGTTGTTGTTCGTTGCCACTATTACCACTGCTACTCTTTCGTTGTTGTTTATCGGTGTTACGTCCCGGTCGGCCGCGGCTGCGATGCTAGGCTGCAGGTGCTCGGGCCTGGACGCGGGGCTAGATCGCAATTTTTGGGTCAAACGAATCGCGTGATTCTCCCCAGGGATACGCGCGATCTGTCGGGCTCGACACGATGTTCCGCGGAGTATAGAGCAAATGGCACTCACCAGTTTCTTTAATCCAATGTAATGATCTGGCACACCTGTGTCATGGAGTTGCGCACGTGCCCACGAAGCTGTTCGAGGGTCGGAGTTTTCTCGTTACAGGTGCGGAGGGTGTGAGGCGGGGTAGATGCTCCGTAGTAGTAGTGCAGGATCTCTGCACGCAGTCGACGGTAGAAAGCAGGCCTCGGGTCTCGTGGCGAGAATCCGCGTCGAATGATCGGTAATCGCGGATGAGTATCGCAATCGATCTTGCTAACACTGTATGGTTTGCGAGCGGTAGCTTTCGGGTGCTCTGGCACGGGCGACTGAGGAGATTCTGGAGAGCGAGGGGGTTCAGTGGAGCGAGGATGCCCCTTGTCGGGAGCGGAGTTGGTGGGCTCGACACCTAGGTAAGGGTGGTACGCTTGTCCATGCTTTAGTTGGTATTCTAATTTTTTGATGAATTTCTTACGACCACCCCTGCGTACAGGGCGCATTTAGAATCACTCCAGTGACTCCGGCCAGCTGTATTCGTGTGGTTAATTCGGAGTTCCCTATTCTGTCAGGCGGTGCGATCGAGTCGCAACCTATGCGCCTTCGAGTAACTAGTAGACGGTGCGATCGAGCCGCAACCTGTGCGTCTACGGATGGGCGGTGCGATCGAGCCGCAGCCTATACGCCCCTATTCTAGTGATGCGAATACCTTGAAGAATCGGCGGCCAGTTATCAGCTAGGCGATTCCAATGCGTTAGCGGTCGGGGATGGGAGGAGATGGGAGAGTGAGTCTAACCTTGAATCGGTTAACAAGAGTATATTTTAACTAAAATGGATACACGAAAATATTCTGAGTTAGATTTAGTAAAAATATTCTTAGTTCACATTCACGGAAATATTCTAAGTCAAAACTCACGAAAATATTCTAAGTTAGATTCAGTGAAAATATTCTAAGTTCGTATTCTCGAAAATATTCTAAGTTAAAACTCACGAAAATATTCTAAGTTAGATTCAGTGAAAATATTCTAAGTTCGTATTCTCGAAAATATTCTAAGTTAGATTCAGTGAAAATATTCTAAGTTCGTATTCACGAAAATATTCTAAGTTAAATTCAGTGAAAATATTCTAAGTTCGTATTCACGAAAATATTCTAAGTTAAACTCACGAAAATATTCTAAGTTAGATTCAGTGAAAATATTCTAAGTTCGTATTCACGAAAATATTCTAAGTTAGATTTAGCACTTATACTAGACCCTAGGAGGGATGGAGGAAGCACTGCACCAGATCACTGCACGACTGAGACTGACTCTCGGGCGCTCCGCGGTCCCTGAGCTGCGGCTTTCCCGAGCCGCCGAATTTTCCTCTGGAGTGGGAAGGTAGTGGGGGTTTGGAAATTAGAACTTAGAAAATTTCGGCGCGGAGGGACTTAGAAAAATTCTCGGCCGAGGGACTTAGAAAAGTTTTGGGTTGAGGGACTTAGAAAAATTTTGGGTTGAGGGACTTAGAAAAATTTAGGGTCGAGGGACTTAGAAAAATTTTGGGTTGGGGGACTTAGAAAAATTTATGTTCGAGGGACTTAGAAAAGTTTTGGGTTGAGGGACTTAGAAAAATTTTGGGTTGAGGGACTTAGAAAAATTTAGGGTCGAGGGACTTAGAAAAATTTAGGGTCGAGGGACTTAGAAAAATTTTGTGGTGATTCCAGGGAAGGAAGAGAGAGAGAGAAAAAAAAATTTTTTGTGTGGTGCTTCCTCTTACAATTGGTAGTGCGGATGTGACATCGGTCATTAGTCGAAGAAAATTTTCAGTATTTCGTATGTGTCCTGTACTCGTCGGAACATCTCGTTGGCCGCTTCGTTATCGTCTATCGAGAAGCTACGGCCGTATCCGTATTCGCAATCGTACACTTGGGAAATGGTCGTTGTATAGTGATACATTGCACGACAGTTTAGGGGTGCATAGAGCGCTCGATATGGGCAATCATCGCGCAGAGAGACGTCTGCCGAAGAGTGCCTGAGCATCGATACGAGTCGATGCACCGTATCGGGCCGCTCTAGTACAGCTAGACCGAACGAGAATGCGAGATTCACCATTACTAGAAAGAAACAACGTGCCTCGCGATGTGACAATAATACTGCAGCAGCGTCGCTCGTAGACAAAGGGCACTAGACGCAAAAGAAGATCTTTCGTATCGCATACGAAACGTCGATCATACGATTTTTCGCTCAACTGTTTCAACATGTTACTCTCGAAAGCGAAAGTATCTTCATCGTCAACAAAGTGGTCAGTCGTCAGTTGTTGGTAGCACATCGATTATGGCGGCTGTGTCGCTCTTGACGAGGGAGCGCCAGCGTCGTTTGATTCGTCGTCTTCATTGTTGCTCGGTGGAGTGCGTTTAGCTACGATGCGTGAATACAAATAATGATTGATCGTGTCGCGCGAACACACCAGTCCAAAGTACTAGTTGATCGAATCTATAGCACGAGCCACGAATCGTTTTATGCGCCGATCGTGAATCTCGTTGAATCTATATCGATTTGGTGGATTCGAATCGTCGTAATCGATGCGGAGCAAGGGCGCTACGGCTGGTGTTGTTAGCTCGAAATGATTCAAATAGAGATTCAGCATTAATCGACCCGAGCTATTTTTGTCTACGTAACGAACAAATTTGTCCAGCGTTGATCCTTGAGTAATGATGCTGTTACCGTTGCCAGCATCGCCACCGCCGCCGCCGCCGCCGCCACCGCCGCGGTCATTATCCTCTTCGCGATTGTTTTCACTCGCGCCGGAAGAATTTACAGCGTCACTTCTGCACACAGTCATCATTTTTTCTACGATAGTGCTCATGCTATAATGGAAATCGGTTTGCGACATTTTGTCGACATATGAAAACTTGGCAAACGAATGCTGCCGCCCTTGTTGTTGTTGTTGTTGTTGTTGTTGTTGCATGGACCATTCGTAGGTGTGCTCGTCGGCCATGCGTCGTTTCAACGTTTCGCGCACTTCGTACAAAATTTGCGATGTCACAG
The DNA here is from genome assembly GCF_003227715.2 of Harpegnathos saltator. NCBI lineage: Eukaryota > Metazoa > Arthropoda > Insecta > Hymenoptera > Formicidae > Harpegnathos > Harpegnathos saltator. The sequence goes on from NW_020230623.1 coordinate 18,558, forward strand.
TTTTTTCAAACTGACTCATTGCGCACGAGTACGAGTTCATCGTTCGCCGCGTCAATGTATCTTGAGCTATCATAACGCCAATACATTGTGTTCAACAGAACCATAACGTTGCTTTGTTGCTTTATATAGTTGAGTAAGTGCGACGACGTGAATACGAGCGATCGTGAGCTACCGCCACCACTACTGTCAGTGCATTCGTCGTCGTTGTCGTGGTCATTGGCATATTTATCTTCGTTTTTATCGACCGATTGCAAGCGCGAAGATTGGTTACGACGACTACGAGAACAAGCAGTCGCTGCTTTTTTGCAACGACCGTTGCAACTGTCCGTTGCAACCGACCGTTGCAACCGACCGTTTTGACTGTCGACCGTTCACGCTATTTTCCGCTAGCAATTCCGGTCGATTTATCAAGTCGCACATACAAAATTCGCACAGTATTGATACTACGTTCGGTTTGTCCCACAATGCCGAAAATGCACGGTCGCATGACGAGCACGCGCCGTTCACAAAGATTCGATGTTTGTTGTCGTCCATCAATTCGCTGGGTCGCGCTGCGGTTCTTCTGCGTGCCAACAGGGGAAACAAAAACATATCCGTCACGCACAATTTGTCCAAAATAGATACCGCTCGACCGTCTCCGAGATTTTGATATCGGTGCAAAATATACCGTGTGCGCAGAGCAAACAATTCATCGACGAAACACATGGAGAGAAAGAATTCGCATACTTCGCCGAAGCAATAATCATTACGAAACACATAGTAATAGAATTGGGCCAGTGTGATCGATGGGCAGTAATTGATCAAATGCGTCAACACTAGAGCCGGAACCGGCACACTGGATCTCACTTCCGCATTTATCGCGAGATTCTCGTATATGCGTACATTTCGTTCAATGAGATAGTCGAAGAAAGCGATGTGATAGCGACGATATATCATCAGACGATCGCAATAGAGAGTCATCATGTGTTGAGTACGCTCCATCAATGGTCTGTTGCATCGTTTTAATCTTTGTAATAGGCGTTGCATGGCTGCCCGATAGCGTTCATTCTGACTGGTGCGCAAACGGGCAAATAGATACGCTCGATACGAAGCGGTACGATACGCATTCACGTACCGACGTGTTACAGCGGACCAGGTGATCCAGGTGGTTGAGTCTTTCTCGATGACGTACAGTTTCGCCCTGTCTTCACGGTCGAAAAGAAATTCGTGCAATTGTCTGCGTTTTCCTACGCCGCTGTAATCTTCCATCGCTTCCTCGGCACTTTTCTTGCTACTGGTACTGCTGGTACTGCTGTTGATGCGTTGACGAATTTCACGCGTAGTCTATTCAGCAATCTCGCAGAATTTTATCGGTCGTCGTGATTCATCTCGAATCTGTTTGCGATATTGCGCGTATTCTTGATACGTTCGAAGGGGTCGTTCGTCGCAGCCGCCCCCATCGCCGCCGCCGCCGCCACCGCCGCCGCCGTCGTCGTCGTCGTCGCAATCAGCTCGTCGTTGCAATTTGCTTTTGGCTGCTGCTGCTGCTGTTTCGTTCAATCGTTTCTTGGGCGCAAAATATCGCGATGACAAATTGCGGCCACCACTATCGTCGTCTACATTGTTCTCAATTCTACGTCCTTTTGACATACTATAGTTGAGTCTTTTTTCTCTTTTTTTTTCAATCGAGTCGACTGTATATCGCTGCTGTACTATACTCTTCGATAAAGACTATATATATATATATAGTTTGAGACTATATATACCTAGACTGTCACATTTGTCAACAGTAGCTCTCATGTTGGGGTTAGTATTCCCACTATTCCTACTGACTATGTCACTATCTCCGCTGCTGAAAAAGTGGCTATAGGCGCTCTAATTTGCCGTGTTCTGAGGCAACGTGACTGTCATCTCTCCGCCGCGGCCAATGTGCATGCGAACCAGTCCGGAAAGATCTCGTATGACTTTACGAATGATACAAAACTCATCTTGTGCGAGCGTTTATGGTGTGAGCGCATGGTCGTCGATGCGCTCATCGATCGTCATAGAATGTTGAGACAAGCGACTGTGGCGACGGGTGCAGCGACGACAAATGCAGGCGATTCATTCGGTGGCACAATGCATTCGATTCCTACTCCTACTACTGCTATTGCTACTGTAATGTCACGTCTTTCCTAAGAGCGACGATAACGGTTGTCCTCTGTTTTATTTTAGGCCTACCTGCATTCACCTGCAATAGCCAGGGGCGCCGAGGATAATATCGAAAGAGAGAGAGATATTCCAATATTATCTGCTTGTTTGGAGTTTGGAACAAGATGGTTATTCATTCAATAATATGGTAGGCTAAATGTGCTGGATATATATATATATGTATTTGTAGATTATATAAAAACAACGGTCATACATAGTATTCCTGAATAGAGATAGGTATATACGTATGTGTTCCGTACAGCATCACGTGCTGTACGGATAGTCGGTGCGAGTCAACGCTGCAGGGCGGGCGGCCTGGTTCCCGGGGCGTTCTCGCTAGCGGCGGGGGACGCGGGTTCTCGCGAGCGAGCGCGCGGGACCCCCACTAGGTCCAACCGCGGCCGCTACACGGCGCGGCTCGCGATTCCGCTGCCCGCGGGCAAGATTCGACCGCCCGGATATATAACCAGGCGCGCGATGCCTGGTCCTTGCCTTGTCTTGTCTTCTGCCTGGCCAGTTTAGGTAGCAAGTAGTGCTACACGTTAGTGCATCGTGTTACTGGTGATTACCGACGCGCTTTCTAGGCTTCCTAGGGCGATCGGGTATTTCGTTTCAGATTCGAACCACTGCTCTATAGACTCTGCTGAGTTGAAGGTGGCGCCGACACACCCTGCTGGGTTGAGGCAAATGGTTCGAATCTCGTTTTGTGATCTCGGGCTCACGGCGTTGCCGTGATCTTAGGAGCGACTCGACCGTCTCCTCGGAGCTTCGAGCTCCCTTATTGCCCAAGTGTCCGTAGGGGGCCTTGGCGGGTTTGGAGCGGCTCGGTCGCAGTCCTAGAGCGTTCGCGCTCCTTCTTCCAAGTGTCCATTGGGAACTTGGCCTTCTCGCAGGAGCGACGTGGTCATCCTGCGAGCCGGAGCTCTCGGAGTTCCGTTGCCACGCGTCCTCGGGACCGTGGCTGGCTATTGGCCATTACGCCCGGAAGGGCAGGCCATCCGAAACGACGGAGGTCGTTTCGTGGCACGTCCTTGGCGTGCTTCGGGTGCCGCGCACCGTTGACGTCACGGACGTGTGTCCTGCGGGACTTGCGTAGGCGACGTTGTTTCGCTTGTATATAGCTACGTTTTAGGTTCTTCTGCGTCGTTCTTCTGCGTTATTCTCTTCTGCGTTACTACTGCGTCTATTGCGTCCATTGCGTTTACACTGCGTGTCACTTTACGTCGGCACGTGCGCGTGCTTCTTCTCTCTTGTTCTCGCCGCCGTCCCTGGGCATGGCCCAGTCGGCGCGCGACGTTGCCTGATCAGCAGGGTCGGTGATCGCCTTGCGAGGCCCCGGCCTTTGATCAGGACGACCGGACGGTCGCCGAGCGGACTCGAGCGAGCCTAGACGCAGGCGGACGTCGCTCTGCGATCCCGTACTTCCAGCCAGCTCTCCGGAGCTATCCTATGTTCGGGCTAGTTCCGAACATAATTTTGGTCCTTCGAGCCGGATCGGGAGCGGTAGTCTCGGACCTGGGTCGGTTTGTTTAGCTCGGGCTCCGTTATGTCTAAGGAGGAGGACATTCTTGGGCTCATCGAGCTGCAATACGACCGGCAGCACCGCATGGAGCGGCTGCTGGACAATGCACGCAAATCTGGTCAACTGAAGTCAGTTGGCGGGTTGACGTCTCGTTTGCAGGTTCTCGACACGTACTGGGTTCAGTTCCAGGATGATCATCGCACGATCCGAGCGTCTCGCCTCAAGACCGTGCGAGAGTCGGACTACGTGCAACAGGATGCCTGTGGCACGGTACAGGAAGTCTACATTGCGCAGCGCGCAGAAATCCAAACCCTGCTCGATGGGTTGAAGGTTCAGGAGGCTGAGTCGGCTGCTCACGCAGTTCCCGCGCAGGCGGTAGTGCCCGAGGCTTCGTTGCCTCGCATTCCCATTCCGAAGTTCGAAGGGAAGTTTGACGAATGGCGCAATTTTAAGGATCTCTTCGAGTCCTTAATAGTCGATAACCCGTCGTTAGCATCAGTTCACCGGATGCATTATTTAAAACAGAGCGTGTCGGGAGAGCCTGAACGTCTGCTCCGGCACTACGGCGTCGCTACTGGCTCGTTTGAGCAAGCGTGGGAAGCGCTATGTGCACGGTACGATAACCGTCGTTTGCTTGTGGACCAGCATCTCGACGCTTTCCGGGATATTGGCCCGATGCGTCAGGAGAGCGTCTCCGAGGTTCGGAGGCTGCTGGATCGAGCCAGCGAGCTGCGAGCCGCCTTGCGCCTTCTTGACCAGCCAGTGGATGCTTGGGACGTGATATTGGTCAATATCCTCCGTTCCAAGCTAGACTCTGCAACGCGGCGGGCCTGGGAGATGGCCACCGCGGACCGGCGCGAGCCAGTGAGCTGGGACAGACTGGCAGTCTTCCTGGACGAGCGTCGGGTGGCGCTCGAGGCGGTTGCCGCGGCTCCGTCCATTGGGGACGGCCCCCGTGCCTCATCGGCATCCGAGCGGACTGGTCGACGATCGCTGCATCTCCATCGGCCCAAGCCGACCCGTTGCGCTGAGTGCGGTTCTGAGCATGGACTCAGAGAGTGTTCGGCCTTTAAAGATCGGCCGGTCTCTTCGCGACGGGCAAGGGTGCGCGCTCTCGGGTTGTGCTTCAACTGCCTCGGTCCGTCGCACCAGGCGGCCGCTTGCCCGTCTAAGGGTCGATGTCGGGAGTGCGGAGAGCCGCACCATTCACTTCTGCACTCCGCTCGGCAGTCTCCGGCCCCGGCGTCGGGGGAAGCGCCGGTCACGGCGCATGCTGCGACGCGGATGCCTGCGCAGCGAGTGCTTTTGGCCACAGCCAGGGTTTGTCTGATGGCGTCCGATGGCCGATCCGCTGTGGTTCGAGCGCTCATTGACCAGGGCTCTGAGGTGAGCCTGGTGTCCGAGGCGCTTGCGCAGCGGCTGCGCGCGTCTCGTAGATCGGTGGATGTTGGGCTGTCGGGCGTCTCAGAGGGACCCCCTCAGCGGGTGCGGGCCAGCACGTCATTGCGGCTCAGGGCAACTGCTGGCCTCCCGTTCTCCACCACTGTGGAGGCCCTCATTCTACCGAGGCTTACGGCGTACCACCCCCCGCAGAGGGCTCGGCTGACGGGGAAGTGGTCGCATTTGAGGAACCTCCGGTTGGCGGATGATCACGATGATGACGAGCGCATCGAGGCGATACTTGGAGCGGAGGTATTCGCCGAGATCGTGTTGACGGGGCTTCGCCGGGGCCCACGGGGAGCTCCCGTCGCGCAGCGTACCCGCTTGGGGTGGGTGCTGTTCGGGGCTCTCCCGTCTACCGCCGGAGCGGGCGGCTCTCATTGTCATGTGGTGCAGTGTGCGTCGTACAACATGGCGGATCTCTTGCGGCGCTTCTGGGAGGTGGAGGAGATTCCGGTTGCTTCCCCGCTCTCTGAGGAGGAGCGGGCTTGTGAAGAGTTTTTCGCGGCGTCCTTTCGGCGTCGTGCGGACGGCCGCTATCAGGTGCGGTTGCCTTTCAGGAGCCCTCCGACTGAGCTGTCTCTCGGCGACACTCGGCGGATTGCCACTGCCTCGTTGCATCGCTTGGAGCGGCGACTGCTTCGGCAGCCTTCCTTGGGCGGGGCCTATCGCGACTTTCTTGTTGACTATGAACGACAGGGGCATATGATCCGCCTGCCGCTCAATGTCGAGACCCCGCGGCCCTCTTACTTTATTCCACATCACCCGGTGATTAAACAAGCCCCCGAGCTTAAGGTAAGAGTGGTGTTCAACGCCTCGCAGGCGTCCACCAATGGCCGGTCGTTGAACGACTTGGTGCACGTGGGGCCGCGCTTACAGCGAGAACTGGGCGAGATTCTACTCGCCTGGCGCATGCATCGAGTGGCCTTCTCTGCAGACATCGAGCAAATGTTTCGTCAAGTACGGGTGGCTCCGGAGGATCAACACCTCCAACAGATTCTCTGGCGAGACAGCCAGATGCAGGCAATATCGGTGTACCGGTTGACCACGGTCACCTATGGCATGGCGTGCGCTCCTTATCTGGCCATCCGCACGCTGCACCAGCTGGCGCTGGATGAGCGGGAACGTTATCCCCGGGCAGCAGACTTACTTCGTCGACAAACCTACGTCGACGATATTCTTGCGGGGGCAGATGACCTTGGGGAGGCACGCAGTCGACAGCGTGAGCTGAGCAGCTTGCTCATGGCGGGCGGGTTCCGACTCAGGAAGTGGGCGGCCTCACATCCGGAACTCTTGTCCGGTATCCCGGAGGGGGACCGCGGGCCTTTGGTGCCTCTGCCGGACCCTGGGGCCGTGGGTGCATCTGTGCTGGGGGTCGGTTGGATTCCGGTCGAGGATGCATTCTACTTTTCGGTCAACCCCGGGGCTCAATCAGCCATCTCGAAGCGTGGCATCTTGTCAGTCGTTGCGCGATTATACGACCCCCTGGGCTGGTTGGGGCCTATGGTAGTACTGGCGAAGATCCTCCTTCAGGACTTGTGGTTGGCCGGGCTCGGTTGGGACGAGGCTCTCCCTTCTCCGCTCTCGCGACGTTGGGACGCCTTTAGCACCGGGCTCGCGGAGGTTTCCGCGATCCGAGTTCCTCGCTGGACCGGATGGTCGCCTGAAGTGGAGATCCAGCTTCACGGCTTCTCGGACGCCTCGGAGCGGGCGTACGCCGCCGTCATCTACTTACGGGCTCGACGGTCTGATGGGACCACCCGTATCGCTCTATTGGCGTCCAAGACCAGGGTCGCCCCACTAAAGCGGGTAACGTTGCCCCGCCTGGAGCTGTGCGGTGCGCAGCTGCTCTCGCGCCTCATGAAGGCCATTGTGGAGGCGCTCGGTTGTGCCGAGGCCTCCCTGGTTTGTTGGACCGACTCTTCTGTCACGCTCCATTGGATAACAGGGCATCCATCTCGATGGACCACCTTTGTCGCCAATCGCGTCTCGTACATTCACGAGAGCCTTCCGCGGGCCTCGTGGCGGCATATCCCGTCTGGCGACAATCCCGCGGATTGCGCCTCCCGGGGTTTGTTGACCGGCGGGCTACGAGAACACGCCCTTTGGTGGCGTGGCCCCTCCTGGCTTGTCGAGGACCCGGCGGGCTGGCCGGGTCTAACTTGCGTCGCGAGCGACCGAAGCACTTGCGAGGAACGGCGCATGGTTCACGTAGTGGCCGTGAACCCGGAGGACTGGTCCGGTGTCCTCCGAGCATGCTCCTTCCGCAAGGCCATCCGCGTGATGGCCTATGTACGACGATTCCTGCGAGTCCCACGGATCAGTGGACCCTTAACGGCGGACGAGCTGAGTGAAGCTCGACTGCGCCTGCTGCGGGTTACGCAGCACCGCTTCTTCGCGGAGGAATTGGGCCGTCTGAAGCGGGGGGGAGCATTGATGGTGAGATCGGCGTTGCGGCCACTCAACCCCATGATGGACGAGCGGGACCTCTTGCGGGTGGGGGGCCGCCTGCAATTCTCAGCGTTACCGATCGATGCACGGTAGCCAGTCCTGCTACCGCGACGCTCTCGGCTCGCGACTCTCGTTGTGCGAGATGCGCACGAACGCACGCTGCACGGGGGAGTGCAGCTTACGTTGCTCACCGTGAGGCGCGAATTCTGGATTCCAGCTGGGTGCTCTTTCGTGCGCCAGGTGATCCGGGGCTGTGTGCGCTGCACACGTCATAAGGGCACCCCGATCACCCCGTTCATGGCTCCGCTGCCTCGCGATCGGGTGTTGCCTCATCCACCGTTTTCTGCCACCGGGGTGGATTATGCTGGACCGGTCGCGGTGCGTCCGTCTCGAGGACGCGGACGTACCACCTCCAAGGGATATATTGCTGTCTTCGTCTGCTTCAGTACGCGCGCTGTCCACTTGGAGGTGGTCAGTGACTATTCGGCCCCGACCTTCTTAGCGGCCTTTCATCGTTTCGCGGCCCGGCGGGGCCTGCCGGTTACCGTGTACAGCGATAGGGGGACCACATTCGTGGGTGCGGACCGCGAGCTGCGAGGACAATTTGAGGCGGTCATGGCGTTGGGGGGACCGGTCGCGGCCTCCTTGAGTAACCAGGGCATCACCTGGAAGTTCATGCCTCCTTCAGCTCCGCATTTCGGCGGACTGTGGGAGGCAGGAGTGCGGTCCGTCAAACACCACTTGCGACGGGTAATAGGAGAGCAGGCACTGACCTATGAGGAGTTCGCCACTCTTCTAGCTCGCATTGAGGCCTGTCTCAACTCCAGGCCATTGTGTCCGTTGACGGACGACCCACAGGACTTGGAGGCCCTAACACCTGGGCACTTCCTGATTGGGCGCCCGCTGTTGTGTCCGCCTGAGCGATCCCTCGGGGACGTTCAGGTCGCGAGGATGAGTCGCTGGCAGCTGCTCCAGCATATGACGGAGCATCTTTGGGAGCGATGGTCTAGAGAATATCTAGCCCAGCTCCAGGTCCGGGGCAAGTGGCTCATCGCTTCTCGTCCGTTAGACATCGGCGACCTCGTGCTCTTGGCGGATAGCCGATTTCCTCCTACCCGGTGGCCTCTCGGCCGCATCACCGGCTTGCTGCCTGGCCTGGATGGGCACGTCCGCGTGGCGCAGGTGCGCACAGCGGACTCGACCCTGACCCGGCCACTGGTCAAGCTGGTGAGGCTCCCTGTGGATCCGAAAGGGGCTCATCCCAATCAACCTTCAACATGAAAGGGATCAACAGGCCCTCACGGCCGCCAGGCCGCGAGTCGGGCCTTCCTGGTGGGGGTTTGTTCCACCACTGACTTCCGTCGCCGCGACGGAGGCGGGCGGTATGTTCCGTACAGCATCACGTGCTGTACGGATAGTCGGTGCGAGTCAACGCTGCAGGGCGGGCGGCCTGGTTCCCGGGGCGTTCTCGCTAGCGGCGGGGGACGCGGGTTCTCGCGAGCGAGCGCGCGGGACCCCCACTAGGTCCAACCGCGGCCGCTACACGGCGCGGCTCGCGATTCCGCTGCCCGCGGGCAAGATTCGACCGCCCGGATATATAACCAGGCGCGCGATGCCTGGTCCTTGCCTTGTCTTGTCTTCTGCCTGGCCAGTTTAGGTAGCAAGTAGTGCTACACGTTAGTGCATCGTGTTACTGGTGATTACCGACGCGCTTTCTAGGCTTCCTAGGGCGATCGGGTATTTCGTTTCAGATTCGAACCACTGCTCTATAGACTCTGCTGAGTTGAAGGTGGCGCCGACACACCCTGCTGGGTTGAGGCAAATGGTTCGAATCTCGTTTTGTGATCTCGGGCTCACGGCGTTGCCGTGATCTTAGGAGCGACTCGACCGTCTCCTCGGAGCTTCGAGCTCCCTTATTGCCCAAGTGTCCGTAGGGGGCCTTGGCGGGTTTGGAGCGGCTCGGTCGCAGTCCTAGAGCGTTCGCGCTCCTTCTTCCAAGTGTCCATTGGGAACTTGGCCTTCTCGCAGGAGCGACGTGGTCATCCTGCGAGCCGGAGCTCTCGGAGTTCCGTTGCCACGCGTCCTCGGGACCGTGGCTGGCTATTGGCCATTACGCCCGGAAGGGCAGGCCATCCGAAACGACGGAGGTCGTTTCGTGGCACGTCCTTGGCGTGCTTCGGGTGCCGCGCACCGTTGACGTCACGGACGTGTGTCCTGCGGGACTTGCGTAGGCGACGTTGTTTCGCTTGTATATAGCTACGTTTTAGGTTCTTCTGCGTCGTTCTTCTGCGTTATTCTCTTCTGCGTTACTACTGCGTCTATTGCGTCCATTGCGTTTACACTGCGTGTCACTTTACGTCGGCACGTGCGCGTGCTTCTTCTCTCTTGTTCTCGCCGCCGTCCCTGGGCATGGCCCAGTCGGCGCGCGACGTTGCCTGATCAGCAGGGTCGGTGATCGCCTTGCGAGGCCCCGGCCTTTGATCAGGACGACCGGACGGTCGCCGAGCGGACTCGAGCGAGCCTAGACGCAGGCGGACGTCGCTCTGCGATCCCGTACTTCCAGCCAGCTCTCCGGAGCTATCCTATGTTCGGGCTAGTTCCGAACAGTATGAAAGATATATGTCATTTATTTAATCGAATAATAGCTTCCAATTCTAATGATTAGATCTATTGCTCAAAAAGGGTGATACGTTAGCAATGTAATAAGCCTTGTCCGCTTCGTTTTCTTGGTCAGAAAGGGTAATGGCTTCTATATCTGACTGTTCTCCAAAGGAACGAGGTCTAATATTTGTGGTGTTTTGGGTGTGCGCGTATGAGTAGTATGTTGACAAATTGAGGCTAGCTTGGCTGGTTGTGTCCGTAAATGAAACCTGCCCTAATTCTGAGGATGAAATATCGCCCGTTGTATTTTGGTTACATAAGGTCGTCACATCTGAAATAGACCTATCGTATACATGTTTGAATGATTCTTTTAATTGTTCGTTTTCTATTTCCTTCGTTGAGCTTGCTGGTTCTGTCGCGTGATCTGATTTTAGTTGTTTGTTTTGTTCCTCTATCCACACTCTAGTACGAGCTATTTTAATTAAGTTTCGCCTACGTACGGCGACTCCACTACGCTTTGGCATCTATTGGAGGGTTTGTTATCTTATTTCGAATATATTATTATTTTGTGTTACAGAGGGTGATCCAGGTGCATTAATTTACTCACTGTTGGAGGATTGGATACAGGTGCAGTTATCCGCGTTGGAACGGTACCAGGCTGTTGGAGCTCTACCCCTTTGGAGCTACCAGGAAAGTCTGTGGAGAGAATGGAGCTCAATTATTAGAGCTGCCAGAAGGATTCTTAAAGTTTAAATTCGTTCTAGAGCATCAAATGCGGGCAAAGCGGCCTGACTAAGAGCTCAAAGACGCATGGAGCTGCCTGATTATGGCTCGACAATGCATGGTGCTACCAGATCCGATTTATATGGAATGCAAGGGGAATGTTATCCTGAAGGGAGTTTCCGATGGATAAGTTGCGAAGAAACCAGGAGCTCGACAACGCTGGGAGCTACCTGGTTAATAAGGATATTTTAGAGCAAATTAAAGAAAATGGGTCCCTACTGGGTTACATGTTGTGTGCAATTAGGCAGAGTATATAAAAGTGTAATATATATATATTCAATAAATTATTTATGCTTTAAAAAGTTCCACCTATCAGAGGTAAGCCAAACTAACCAGTGACCTTGTCGCAATTGTCTGTTGTGTCAGCCCCTTGTACAAGGGAACGAGAAAATATTTTAAATCTATGATGCGTATAGAGTAACTCACTTTTAACAATGTAGCGCCCGAAGGGGCGGTTAGCGAGAATAAGTGAAGGACTCTTAAGTGGCGCGAGACTGTCTGTTGTGTCAGCTTGGGATCTTCAGGAGTGACCGTCTGGTTCGGCTGTCGGGGACTGACTGACTCTCTGGCTTCTCTGTTCTCAACTCGTCAGGTCGGGGATGTAGGTGTGGAGGGGAAAAGGCTCTGGTAAGGATATCCGCTTATGGGAGGATAGTAGAGAGAGAGAGACAGTCGTTCGGAGATGATTTCATGCATGAGTTATCATGAATACTTCCGTTGTTATCTTTGTCCTTCACGTATTCTCTTACATATATTTTTTTTACGCAGCGCATTCTTATAAATATCTATTAAGTGTTCTTGGAATAGTAGGTTAGATAACACTTTATGACGCTTATAACTCCATCTATTGAAGCTCCGCACGAACTTTTGCACACAACCAGTACATTTTACTCCTTTTCTCAGTGTTCTGTTCGTTTATTCGAGAAAGTAAGTGTAATACCATTAGTTTTATTGCCGTTGCGCGTCACATGGCATCGAGATAATCCATGGTTAATAATGTAATTTTTAGGGGAACGAAAAAATGTTTGATGATTTTGTTAGCAGGAGGGATCATTGGTATCTCGAGGTGTTGCTACTTCGAAGACGAATATAGTGATATGCATTATGTTGGGTTTCTGGCTTGTAATATATTTATTATATTTTTTGCAATTAATTATTATTAGCTGTTGATGTACTTCTTTTATGTGTTTTCTATCCGTTGTGTGAAACAGAATATTATGCGGTTAGCGTGATTTTTCGCGCTCTATTGGTTAAGCTGTTATTTATTTGTTAATTGTAATTAACAAATAAATAACAGTTAAATGTAGTGTATGTGTAATTTCGAACTGTTGATGAAATGTTAGAGGATTTTGTGTTCTGGAAAAGTTGTTTTATAATATTAAAAGAATTTTGTGGGCTTATTATAATGAGCATCTGTTATTTGTTATAATTGTTATAAACAATAACCTAAAATTTTAAATAATAACTAAAACATTATTTCTCTTCCTTTATGACTACACTTTGATGTCTTTATGGTAATGTGGATCCGCGGTGATTTGATTGTTATTTGTCTGATTGTTTAAATTAACAAATTAAAATATTGCAGCTACCTAATTTTCGAGTTCGGGGGTACCATATTAAGAGTGTCCGCTGTAATTTTATCGATAGTGAAAATTCAAAATTTGTTTGCAAAATTATTTTATTTATTTATAATTTCGTCATTTTCATGCTCCAGGGATGATATCAATATCAATGTTCCTGAGGTTTTTAAGACCAAAGAAAAATAATATTCCTTATTTTGCACTGATTTGGGAATTTCAATTTTCAGTGATATTTTTATGTAATATGGAGCGTTAGAGGTATGCAGTTTGTTAATATTGTTTTTATTGCGTACTTTTAATTGGGTATTACTTTATTGAAATTTTGTCCAATTCTGAATCCTATTTTATATAGGGATATGCTTGGTAGGGGAGTGGTGATTCTAGGTTTATGCTACGTTCATGCCCGTTGTCCAATCCTAGGTGCTAGTTCCATGCGGGAATATTTGCTCGGTGTTAGCGCATATAGGTGGTAGTAGTTATCTGAGGGAGGGTGTTTAGCTATTTCGAGGTTGGTTACTTGTCGGTCTCCATGTTGTGTGCTCATAAGTCAGCTGTCAGTGTATGTAAGAAAGAAAGAGGAGAAAATATGTATCCCTTCCGTCAACGTTTTCCTCGGCGAAGGTACTTCCGACCGGTGCCGGCGATAATAGTGAGTATATGTCAGGGTGTTGCATGCATGAATGTAAGCTCAATTGGATGCACATTAGGATATTTGGTTATACTACTAAGGTATGTTACTATAGTGCTTCTGCAATGGGGATGTGACCGTGAAGACAAATATCCAGATTCTTGGTCTGCTGTCTATCCGCGATATGACGGAGGTGCGTTGGAAAAGGAGATGGAGGAGGAGAGAGGCAGCTGACTTTTGGATATACGGTGGTTTGGATTTGAGCCCTGACCCTGATGCCTACGGTCTTAAAAATTTGTCCGGGTAAATGAAACTTATCCCGATTAAAAAGCACATTTTTAATTGGTAATTATTTTGTTCGTTACAGGGAGCGAACATAATGCCAAGATCGACACGTATAGGCGTTATGTGTTAATATTGTAATGCCTGTACAAGGATTTTTTATACAGTATAATTTTTCTCAATTAAATTTGCGTTACTACTTGTTATACCTCCTCCTTTCTTTCTCCCTTTTCTAAAATTTTTCCTATTTTCTCTAGGGTTATTAGATAGTATTTGAAAAGCAAAGTATTAGTAAGAAAGAGGTGAGTAAAAGGTGTTAGTTATTTACGGTGAGGAGATATGAATAACGATCTCTGCTTGGATTAGTCATGGTATAGGAATGCATGGTTTATCTTATCGAGGAGATAGCGAGAAAGGTGGTGGAGTAGTCCGTGGCTTGCGTTACACGGTGGAGGTTGATTTTGTCTATTCGTTTAAGTTTTTAGTAGCAGGAATTTGTCAATTACTGTTACTGATGACTTTTCTTAATGGGGGATTAATTATTAGTATATATATATCTATTGTGTGGGTGATCATGTGAAAAAGCGATTGAAATATTAGTGATAACATGAAGGACAAGGTAACTATGGCGGTTATGTCGGTCTAGAGGTTATTGCTCGGGGATTCTTTGTGCGCAAACAATAATCTTCTAAATTAATATTTTTCAGCAACAATTTTGATCGAGTCGTTAAGGAGGAGCGCGAGTGGGTACGCTCGGTGGCCGCGGGACGACGGTGGCGCGACATGCCTTAAGGCTACCGCGGTGTACTGCTTTAGGGACTATGAATGAGTTTGTTCCGCCTTTTTGTTGCAGAGGTGGGTCTAAACCTTTAAAATTTTAGTGTATCGCGGTTATTAATCATTATTTTATCCTTATTTGCTTTTCGGCGGCAGGTTTAAGCATAGGTCTGCTAAATGTAACTAGGCTAGTAATATACTAGGATTTGACGTTAATAAATTGTATTATAACAATGGCTTATTAGGTAAGGTGGTAAGTAGTTAAATTAAGTCTCTGTACTCAATAGCTATGGTACAATTAGGTATGTATATATATATATTGTTATGTATATATATATTATGTTATATATATATATAATATATATATATCATTAGTCTATCCATTAAATATATTGAAAATGAAGCTATAAATTATATATGACTTATTACTGTCTTCCAGGCCTTCCTGCAATTGTTTTGCAGTTTAGAAGGTCGCCATCAAATATTTTTAAAGTAATGAATTATTAAGTCAGATGTATATATATGTATATATCGTAGATGAAGTGTATTACTTCATATAATAGGATACAATATACTGGTTATATATATATATATATATAAGAAAAGGTATTACGCGAGATATTATATAAAAATATCGGTTATATAGGGTGTTAAATAAGTGAGTGTGGTGCAATTTCAAAAGTGTAGTATATGTACGTATACTATATGCGCATAAGTGCGTTATTGGAGAGAGAAGGGTATTAAAATATTATTGTTACAGGTTCCGACGAATATAGAAGGCGCTTTGAGATGTGGGATACAGATAGTTCGTGACCTATTGGTTAGCCAAAAACAGTGACAAAGAAAGGTGCGTGCCTGCCGACCTTGTTTCTTTTCTCGATTCAGTTATCCATTAAGTGGAAATCTTTACGGCAATTAGATTTTGGAAGAAAAATTTCCTTCTTTATGCCTCGGAATAGCGGGATGTTACACTACTACTACTACTACTACGACTACTACATCATTATCGCCCAACACAATTTGGTGGAACAATTGGTGGAACAACATGATTGACGCTCTGACCAAACGTGTGACACGACGACGGTATCTGCACCGTTCTGTGACCGCCGCAGTCGCCGCAGTTGCTGACGCGGTACCATGGTCGAACAGTAGTGTCGAACGCGTATCGAGGGAGATACAAGCGTTGGACGACGTCGCATTGGCCACCACTACACTTGACTTTCCGCCGTTATGGAGAAAGTATTTTAGCCTGAAGTATGTCGCATTGGCCGATGACGAATGCAGCTTATACGCCGCGCTAAGTTTCATCGATAGAATTTCCACTACGAAGCGATGGAGCTCGCATGGATACTGCGTTACATTTTCTATTAACGATTTCGAGAGCAGTATTGACACCGAACAGTTGTGTGGTGCAAAATGTGGCGTCGACGATCTGCTGATGTAACGTCTCGCGTCTCCCTAGGGATCGTGATCCGCCTGCTCTCTATTTATTTAGGCCTACCTGCTTACACCGGCACTGCCTGGGATGCCGAGAGCTTTTCCGGACAGATGGTGAAAGGGGGAAATATGGTGATTGTAGGTGATATAAAGATTATGGCTATTGATAGGAATAGAGACTAAATAATTGTTTATTTAACAATGAGACAATATGATAGTTAAAAGTGTAATATAAATGAGTGATAATACTTATAGTTATATAATTAATGAATACAAATGTGGTTTACATTATATAGCTGCTGGTAATGAGTTACAATGAAGTGTTGAGAGAATGTACAGTTACCCTGCCCGGTGGAAGTAATGAAGGTGGTACGGTAATTTGCGAGGAGTTCCAGTGAGAGAATAGGATTCCAGTTGGTAAATGTAGGTGGCTGTCTTGTTGTTGAAAGTGTCGTCCTGTGTTAAATCTATCAATTCTATGTCTAGAGTTTCTGTCGTCGAACGCTGTTTAACCAGCCGAGGGTTGCGCGTGTGAGCCCTGTAAGAGCTTGGTAAAGAATGCGAATCCGGAATGAAGTGTCTTTGTGTGGAATGTAATGGACGTGGAGCGTATTTAAATGTGCTTATGAGTCTGTTTTGTAATAAAAACTTGATGTACGATGGAGGAACTAGATCGTGCCCCGTGATATCTTGTATTATACGGGGTTTGGTGGGGTCCATGTGTTGAGACAACAGGGCCGCTCGTCGGCAAGCTTCCTTACGTAGCTGCCTTGCCTTCTGTTTAACGCCCCCGCGATGTTTATTTGGCATCTAACGGATTGAGTTTAAGAATAACATTTTTGGTCGGACAAGTTAAAATAGCAATTGATAAAATTAATTATTGAGTGAAAAGGACTCTTGTGACTTTAGTTATCCGTTGCCAGAGTACTGTAAAAGTACTAATAATTAATGCTTACTACCATGCTTTGGCAGGGTTAGGTTATGCGGATTGTAGGAGAAGGATAATTGAGGCGGGTGGCGGCTGTCAGCTGCGCCCCTGAGATTGAAGGATGCTAAGCACTGTACAGGTTATTAATTCACAAGTTAAATTTTCTGATCTTGATGGAAAAGGGGTGGTCTTATGAGTTGGACGGGATGGATAGGATGCTTGAGCCGAGAGGCACCCGTAAGGCGCTCCTCAGTCTGGACAAGGATAGAGGCGGGTAGCTCCAGTAAGGCGCTTCCCTAAAGGTGAGCAAGATCTATGCTTAATAACGTAAGATTCATAATGTAAGATTTAATGGTTAATGAACTATAAATTCCTCTGGCAAGAGATGTTACGGCACCAATTGATTTAAGTAACTGAATAAAAAGGACAAAGATTTATGAATGCTTAATATCTTCCTTTCAAGAAAATGCTCGAATAAGAGGAAAAGGGCTGCCGATAAAACAAGGATGCTGCATAAGATTAAAATGCTTAGTAAAAAATATTGAAGGATTGTATGCCGATGCAATGGCATATGTTCGTTGTACAAGAGAATCGGTGACTTTAATGAAATTATACAATAGCAAGTAATACAGTGAGGTAATTAAGGCGTATGCCGATGCAATGGCACACGTCTACACATACACAATAAAATCAGTTACAATACAATAAATGCATATACATATATATATGTGGGTGGGGAAGGATGCACTTCATGAAATGATTTATATTATTCCAGCTTTTATAATGGATAATGTCAAGATCTTGTCGTTATTAAGAATATACTTTCGTCTAAATAAACAATGAGATTGTAAAAGAATTATTAATCTGAAACCTTAGTAACTTGATTGTTTAATATAGAATAGTCTTTACGGATAATGGTAGCAGCATAGATAATAGCAGAACGCAGTATATTTTATATGTGCAAGTGCAGGTTACAGTGGAAACAGTGGGAATATTATATCAAGTACATAATTATACATGAAATTATAAAGGCATATAAATGTCTTATAACTAAAATAGCTAATGAGAGAGATAGATAGAAGGCTAACATGAAGGAACGTCTCTGTGAGTCCTTGTTACGAGATAATTGTAATTTTTATTTTATTCAATGTCTATTAACGAGGTGAAGGCCTAGGAGGTTGGAGTAAGCAGATTTTCAAAGCAGAGTCTCCGGCGTAAGGAATTCGCCTGGAGACGATGTCAGAGTGGTGGGATGCCACTGTTGATAAGGATTCTGACTATACCAATACGGCTCTGTGCTTGGCACCGACGCCGTGCGCGCGTGAATCTGTGCTTGGCACCGATGTCGTGCGCCCGCAAGGAGGAATGGAAAAGGAATAATAAGTGTGTGAGCGTAGTTCACTGCGTTGACAGACACTGGGATTTCGTAATCACGATTTAGAAAAAGAAGAATCTGAAGATTGTCTCTCTCTCTCTCTCTTTATATATATACTAGCTTGTATAGCGTATCCTAAGGAAATCGGAACGAAATTCTAAGAGCGGTTTGACAACTAAACGTAGATAATACACTATTCGGATTATAATGAATGATCCTTATGTAAGGCAGTTACGAACCGACATGAACGAAAATTTCAGCGTGACGCTATTGTATCTATTAAATAATTCGACTTGGCGTATGATGAAACGTCACTGGTTCACTCGCGTAACAATGTTCCTAAGGCTTAGATCGCGATTGTATTTCACTTGCGCGAAACGCGGTGTATGTGAGTGTTGTGCATTAAAATATTATATACTTACTATTTATTTCAGTAGTTCAGACTTTTGCAGAGAAATCTCAAAGAACAGGCTTTTTTATTCCAGAATACTCTCAATACTGTTAGGACCACTCTAGCCACGGCACAACTCGAGCGGGGAGTCGACTTATCCGCACACTTTGAGTATTATAAAACACCGTGGATGTTCTGGCAAGTTTCCTAAGAAATCTTCCAGATTTTGAATAGCACAAGGCAAAGGCTCTGAAGGAGCGTAGGAAGAGGCTCTTATGCGAGACGACCGTTGTCCGTGGTGGCACGGTCGCTCAGAGACACTTTTCCTCTTTGCGTCAAATTAACAAAGATGTCTTGGAGGCTCTCCTAAGAGGCACGTCTGTACTGTATGAACTTCCGATGTCGACTCTGCGGTGGGAGCTGCTCCCGGGGCCTCGTTCGGTCCGGACAATGGAACTCAAGAGTGGGGTAGGCTATATGGTAGGAGTAATGGGATTATACGAGAGGGATCCAGAGTAGGAGCGTTCAAGGTTTTTCAGAGTGGGACTGAGTGGCGTGATGCTGACGGGGCATCGAGACATCTCGGCGCGCCGCCGGATGTGATAAGGAGCGTGGTCAACAGGATGCCCTATGTTACCTGATATGGGCTCGGGTTACTCGGGGATTCCAGAGCACCTTCGGTGGCCCGGCTGCGTGCGTGCCTTATCTTTGAGACTTCCTGTCGCCAGTCTGACTTATTAATTTATATGTGCTCGTAATTATTTATGCCTTATAATATTATAATTTAATAAAAAGAAATGGTTAATATTATATATGTGTGGTTCTTAAGGTTATAATATACGCCTAATTTAGTATTATATGAATAGTGTAATAGAAAGTTATAATGTTAATTAGTTATGATTTTTATAAAGACAATATGCATGTGTTATAATAAAAGAGATATTTGTTATTAATGTTTAAATGTGGTTATTAAGAATTATTATAAGAAATGCATATTGTTAACAGTGGGTTTTAGAGTGTAGAGATTTATAATATTGTTAACTGGAAAATTAGGATTTCTTATTACAGGGATCCTTATTATTACTGTTGTTAAATTAATGTTTCTCGGCAAGGCTGAGTTCTACCATAGGGCTCTCTACTTACGTATGTCGGTAAGATAGATCCCTTGGGTAGGTTTCGTTATTATTGGCGTCGGTAATTAATTAACAATTGTTATAAACGGTTCTTATGTATAAATTACCGACTTTTAGACCTTATAGAAGCTTATGGTAATAGAAGATTCGATGAACAATTAATTTTTATTATTAGTGATGAGTTCAAGCCGTTGTACTGTACGAACGAATTTAAAAGAGTGCAATATTTAAAAGGAGCTTGAACGTGGACAGAAGGCTTAAATTAAATTAAATAAAGTATTTAAACGTGACCAAGGCAAAAATGGTGGATTTCCAAGCTAAATAGGGTATTTAAACGACCCCTGAACTTAAATAAATGAGGTTTATTAAATTTTAAGTAAAAATTACCAAATTTTGAGAATGTACTGTCAGAAGGATTCTCTGTTTGTGGGCAAGAATTAATTGTTTTCGTTTGGCATTATTTCCTTTTGTAATTAATATTCTGAGGTTTTGACATTTGCTTATGTTTCACTAAAATGTTCTCTATGTACGTAGGTGTTAAAAATATTTTAAATTGACTTTTCTTAATTTTCACGGAAGGTACGCATTACTGATGTCCCAATAGTCCCTACGTATGAATTTTAGAATTTTCTGAAGTCTACTGGTAAGTAACATTGTTGGTTTCTTATTAATTGTTAATGTTTTTCAAAATGTTAATATGGTCGTTAAATAGAGGTCTTTTAATGCTATTGTTAGCAATTAAGATTTTTCTTCTAGGCCTTATAGTTACTGAGAAAAACATGCCTTTTCCTGATTGGTCGAGACATTCAAATAGCCATAACTTCTAAACTATCGATTTTACAGAAATTTTATTAGGACATAATTTGTAATACTTTGAAGGAGCCTTAAATCGCACCGCGCGATTTTCTAAAATTATTATTATTTTAAAAGATATGAACTTTTATCGATAAATTTTAATAGTAACAATTACCCTCTATGGTTGAATCTACCTATATGTCTCGCTGGCCTTTTAATGTAGAGGCGAAAAAATGATATGGTGGAGAGAACGTCGCAGGACGTTACACCTCCCCCCCTTTTAAGAGCAAACTTCCGAAACTTTTGTTAGGAATTTGATCGTGAACGACTACCTGGTTTAGGCGTTCGTTGAGTTCTCTGTAGGCGATGGATGTGTGCGGTCCCTCTTCGATGAGGTGATGTGGAGGTGCGGCTGGTCTAGGTGTTGACCTTGGAAGTGGTTGAGGCTGTTGCTCGACTGGGGTGGGTTGTTGAAGTGGTGTGTTAGTTGAAGAATCGACTGTTGCTTTGTTGGCACGTCTAGGTGGCCGATGAGCCAGGTGCAGCAGGAGGTGAGTCAAGGAGCTCCATAAGGCTCCTAAAAGGTGAAGGCTGCATCCGTACGCCGTATGAAGGGCGTATCCATGGAGGGCAGTATCGATGAGTAATTTTATTATGCGGATGATGATGAAGATGCCAAATACTCCTGCGGTTGCAGAGCCAAAAGCGACGAATCCTTCCCAGATTTTTGAGGCAGTACTTTCAGCAATTTTGTTAAGATCTTCCTCGTTCAGTAGATTATACAACGAGGCGGATCCGTCCCCTGTAGTGTGACCGGTAATTCCTCTAGCGACAGAATTCAAGAGGGCAGGCTTTTCGGCGGGGAACATGATGTGGTCCCTCAGCTTGTCGATGTCCTGTTGCGAGTAAATACCGCTTACTGCTAGAGGTCCTGGTGTTAAATATTTCCAAGATATAGTAGTGGTAGGCTGCAGGCGTTGTGGTGGAGAAAGACGTTCGTGAGGTTCGGGTGTAAACTGTACCCAAGTGTCCTCTAGACGGTATAAGGTTGGTAGTTGATAACTACATTCTCTTAATGTGCCATATTTAGTGAGCACATGAGATTTTGGTGTGAGGAACATTGATGAGTTCCTAACAGTGACTGGAAGTTCGGCGTAGCAGTCTTTAGTTCTCCTGATCTTTACTTCGACTGGGATGCACTGGATGACATGAATTGCTTCGCCTGCTGTAACGGCCATGTATCCTGGACCTTTCATTAAACGATAGGCGAACTCGTCGGGTAGAAGAGTTGCCAGAGACAGTGTATTTTTAAGAACTTCCTGCTCTAGGTCACACCTCTGCTTCATGACGTTGTAATAAAGGCTGATGATTTGGCTACGCACGTGTTTCTCTACGTATACAAATTTGGAATTGACGTACGAGAAGATGTCCAGATTATCCACAGGGACGCTTCCTCGTGGCTTGACAGTATCTCCTTTAGTAGTTTCTACGATAAAAAGCTTGGGATGCTCGGTCTGTAGGATTGTATATCCGCAGAGTTGTCGAGCCTTAGTGGTAGTTAGTGCGAATGTGATGTCCTGTGTGGTGAGAGAATAAACGGTGGAGGGATTGACAATCGGGATGTCGCCCCTTTGATTGATAGAGTCCTCCTGAATTTTTATAGCTTGTCCCTCGTATAGGATGTCGTACTGATGAAAATCGCAGCTGGATGTAGGCATTGGCTGCCAGTACGTGTAGCCATGTTCTGAGTCGACGCAGTGTCCGTCGCTCAGGGTGCAAATGGTTCCTGACTTAAGATGAATTTTCCCCGTGTTGATATGAACTGGTACATAAGAGGATCGTAGAGATATGGTAGCGACTCCCTGGACAACGACGTCGGTCCATGAGCCGTAAGGGTCGGAGTAGGGGATGCCCTTGCAGTGGCCATCGACTCCTATTTCTCCTGCCAGGGTGATGCTGTAGCTCTCCGTAGAGTTCGGTTTGAGTCCGGAGATGACGTTGTTGTTTCCTAGGACGGCGACTCCGTCCTTCTGCATATGGTTGCACCGATCACTAGTCACATATTGTAAGTATTCACCGTGCCCGTTGTGCACCACGGATATATGAGAGTGCATACCGCAATGATAGATCGTACGCTTGATCTCGATTTTACATTGTTTAACTTCGGCATAATTATATTCAGACAGCTGTAATAGCTGTATATGAACGTTTGTATTGTTTGTAGTTTTTACTTGTATGTCGCACGCTCCAGCCTCTAGCAGGGAGACTGTTGTTATATTCAAAGATTGTCCTCCGCAATCGAATCCGATCAAAGCATGCGATGTAGTTACGAATACGAATAAAAGTAGTAGTAACATAGTCTGTAAAGCAAAAGATAAAATATGTATTTCGCAGGGAAAAGTAAAATTGGGTAAGTATATAAACGCTTTCAATGATTAATGTAATAAGTGTATATAATGTACGTCGAGTGGCCTAAGCTTTTGTCGGCGTTACTATAATAATACATGGATATTGTGGTATATGTGGATTGGGTTAATATATATGAGCGCTAAAACGAGGCTATTACAATTGCTCGATATATTCATCGTTAATTAAGAATTCCCGTTCGCTGGGCCATAATTCTAGTATTAGTAAGCGATCACGTATGACGTCGAACACGAGTAATCGTATATCAGCGAGCTCATGCCCTTGGTTAAGTAGATTTCCTATAGCTAATAAGTAGCTGGTAAAACATTCAACGCAGTCCATGACGGGACGAAATTTGATCATTATCTTTTCGCAGACTTGGCATGCTGCCACACAACCTCTGCCGTCAATAAATCCATGAAAATGAGACAATTTTGCGTCATAAGGACTTTTATTTTCCATGTGACATTTTTCGCAATAGAAACATCCTGTACTGTTGGAAGAATATCCTCGTCCAGTCATGCACATACTAATAGTAATTCTAGAGTATATATGTATAAGCGCGTGTGGCTTATATGTAAACCGCTTATGAATGCACATGATAGGTATGTAAAAGATGTAGTATAAAAGAAATAGTATATTGTAGAATAGGATATCTTATAATGCTAAGCTATGGAAAGCGGATGTATAATAGTTCTGGGTGCGTCGTTTTCAATTATTACTAAGTTTACAATAAGATTTCTTATATGATCATAGCACAAGTGAGATAAGTTATTTAAATCGAAGCCTTGTATGCGCAATCCGGAGATTACTTCTAAATATTTAGATGAACAATCGGCACATTGAGTGACAGGTTTCAATTTGGTGATTAGTGTTTGACAACGCGAGCAATGGTGAGGGTTTGGCCTGCCTTCTACAAAACCGTGAAATGTGCCGTACGAATAGCCGAGTGGAAACTTTAGGTTGGAGTAGCAGGGGGTACAGTAAACGGTGGTTCCGTTGTAATTAGTGTGTGCGACCGTAGTCATACACTGGCTTGTATATATTCCCGAGAACAAGGTTAATAAGGGGTGTACCTTTTGTTTAAAGGTTTTGCATGTACACATTATGATTTTGTTAGGTTTTGTGGGTTGGGATTGGTCGTAATATGGTTCAATAGGTACGTAGTGAATGTTGGAGAACTATGGGATCTTCAAGATCGTCGAGTGTTTTACCGCGTTGTCGCAGTAATTCTAGCAAGTGATTGTAAGCTCTTGTGCAATAATAGCAGTTTAGGATTGGCTGTGTCTCTATTATGGGGGCAAAGCACATGTGACATATTTCGAGTTCATATTCTTGTCCATCAACAAAAGCGTGTAGAATAGCAAATGTGTAATAATCGTCATTGACAGTAGGATTGGCGGTGTAATAGCAGGATGAGCATAGTATGATGTTGAGGAGGGAGTTAGAATATCCTTTTGCCCTAAGGCACACAGGTATGCGGAGGTTGGGTAACTGCTGTGGTTCCTTGGTGCTTTCTGAGACGCACCTAGGTTTATCTCGTATCCAATGCATCCTGAAACAGATGCAATATATTAGTATTCATCCCGGGTCAATGTGCGAAACCTTGAGTTTGTCCGCATGCACGATTCTAAAATGATTTTTATAAAGTATCTTAACATTATTATTAGGGAGTATTTGTATAATTTTGTAAGGGCCTGTGTATTGATCGCTGAGTTTTCCTTTATTAGGTTCTTTCAATAAAAAGACTGAGTCTCCTTCCCTAAAATTCCAGGGTTTCTGGCGCTTATCATAGTAATATTTATTTCTCTCTTTTGACTTAGTTAGATTTTCTCTAGCCTCTAGTTGTGTGTCTTGAAGTCTGTTAAAAAGGTCAGTGAGGTAAGAGGCGTAGGTTGGCTCAGAGTAATCTTCAATAGGAACATAAGAGGAAGGAAGCCTAGGTATTTTACCAAAAATTAATTCAAAAGGTGAATATTTAGTACTTTCGTGGATACTTGTATTATATGAAAACATTGCTAAATGTAAGTGTTCATCCCAGTTGGTGTCGCGAGTGATTTGCGTTTTGAGATATTCCATTAGCACATGATGCGATCGTTCAATTGATCCGTTGGATTGTGGGTGATAGGCGGTTGTTTTGTATTGTTGTATCCCAAATTTTCTGGCAATATTTTTCATTAGGGAAGTTAAGAAATTGGAACCTTGATCGGTTAGAAGAGCTCGCGGCGCTCCGTAAATACAAATGAAATGTTTGACAAACGCGTCAGCTATTGTAAGTGATGTAGTTTCAGCAAGAGGTATGGCAAGAGAGTATTTAGTGAGGAGGTCTTGGATAGTAAGGATATAAGAATTTCCCGTATCAGTAATAGGCAAAGGACCCATAATGTCCATGGAAATTTTGTCAAAGGCAGCACCGGAGTGTCGGTGATGACCATAGGTTGCTTGATCTTTACGCGGGTAAGTTTCTTAAGTTGGCATGTACGACATTGTTGAATAAAAGCTTGTACGTCCCTTTTCATCGTATTCCAATAGTATGACATTCGTAGCCTGTTGTAAGTCTTGGTGACACCTTTGTGTCCGCCTAAAGCGCTCGCGTGATTTTCCAGAATTAAATTTTCCCTATCTTCTAACTTAGGTGTCTGTATTACTCCTTCGCATATTGTAATTCGCAAGGATGTATCTTCAAAGTGTTTCAAAATTTGTCGTTGCACATAATCCCAAGGGATCGCGTCTAAATAATGTGTTCGTCTGATAGAAAAAGATTTTAGTTGCATTTCGTTTACTACATCTACAAGAGATTTTATACAATTCTTTATGTTCTCGT
>NW_020230624.1:0-49953 GCF_003227715.2 Harpegnathos saltator
TGTCCTCGGAATCAATCCGAATGTTGGGCGCATGTCGCGATCGTCGATATCCAGCGTCGAGACGGACAATACGCGCGATCGATAAGTCGTCGCCGTGTCGTTCGTTCGGCCAATTCGGATCCGTTTCGTGTTTGTCTTGTACTCCGCGCTCATTACTCGCGTGCGGTCGATGAAGAAACGCCTTTCGCGATCGGGTCGACTCATGAGCGCAATGCCACGGACACCGACCGAGCGACGCGATCGTGCGAACGAGACAATCGCGCCGTTGATTCAATGGCGCGCGTTATCGCTCCTAGAACGATGATCGGTCTCGAGCACAATTTGTCGCGAACACTCGGGCGCGCGTATATTCGCCGGAGCGTGCACGGAGACGCGTCTTCCGCGACAGTGATAACGACGAAGAGACCGCGACTCGACTCGAGGGAGGTTTCGGCCGATCGCATCGTCGCCGCACACCTCGCTTCACGTGCGTTCATTGTGGCTATCGTGCGTTGCGGTACGTCGACGAAAAACGAAATGTCGCACAATCGCGGAAAGACGATTCGCCAGAGTAAACGCCACGGTATCTCGCGCCAGACGCGTTTCACGTAATCCGCGTCGGTGACGTTTTCAGTCCTGAGTGTTCAGCGTCTTTGAGACCGGCGATCGCGTTGCGATCTGTCGGTTCGATTCATCGCGAGGACTCTCGTTCCGTGCGAGAGCGATTCTTCTCTGTAACAACGTTCAACAACGACACTTGGAACCATTTGTCGTAATCGTTCAGATGCTGCATAACAACGTCCAATTGCCTCGAAGTCTCAGGTTCGTTCGCGAGACCGCGACGCTCGCGATTGGATCATTTGGACTCATCGATCGAGTCGTCCGAAGATGCGCGACGCTCGTTGTCGGTCATGGTCGACGCGTCGCGTTTGCGCGATGTTTCGACTTTGACGATGGTCGGTTCGTCATCGGTTCTGATCGCTGTCGTCGGCTCGCTCATAACGCTTCGAAGTCGGTTAAAAGAGATGTCGAATGGGCGCATGGCTTCGTCCACGAAACGTCTGTTTGCAGCTCGGATGATACGACTTGTCGAAAAAAATCAACGTCGCGATATACAGGATGTCCCATTTTAATCCGGCCGGCTGAATAAAATTCGAGGATATTTTCCAGAAAAAAATGTCAGACAAATGTTGTTCAGTTCTAAGGGGGACATTCGATGCCATCAACAATTTTGACCTCGGGTGAAGGGTTCAAGGTCACTCAAGGTCAAATTTTTTTCTTAAATGGGAACCCCTATTTTTCACATTTGTTTTGAAAATTTCAATTTTGGAGGCTGAATAAGTGAAATTAGTTTGCGTTATAAAAAAATGCTTCAGACAAAAGTTTCATTTCTTTACGTAGAATCGATTGCCGATGTGAAAAATAGTGGTTCACATTTAAGAAAAAAAAGTTGACCTTGAATGACCTTGAACCCTTCACCCGAGGTCAAAATTGTTGATGGCATCGAATGTCCCCCTTAGAACTGAGCAACATTCGTCTGACATTTTTTTCTGGAAAATATACTCGAATTTTATTCAGCCGGCTGAATTAAAATGGGACACCCTGTATATATATACCCGAACCCCGACGAGCTGAAACGATAACGATGATATCCCTTCTCTTCGCTTCGGCTCGTATAGAGTTCAAAGTTCACGGTCTTCACGATACAACGAGCGCGATCAGGTTTCGAGGTCGATTACGCTCGCCTTCTGGACGAGAATGACATCAGCCATTACACGTTGTCGCGCAGTACCTCGTTCAAATTACATCGAATCATCGCGGCGTCCGACAAGCGACTGCGGGACATCGTATCGGGAATCGTTGTCACCGACGCGGTCACAACGACCGTCGACCTCGCGACGTTCGCGTTCGCGTCTCTGAGAGCCGCCGTTATCTCGATCACGTTGGATCGACGATCGTCATCGTCCTCTCGGTGCAACAATTCGCAATTGCCGATATCGCGGTATTCTATCGATCGAGGACTCACCCGAGTCTCGTCCGATCGACGACGAGATATCTTTGTCGCCGCGGACATAAGTTCCTCGTTCAACGGCAAAATGTGCAATTGCTTCGCGCTGAACACCAGGACGGTTGTACCGTTTTGCGTCTCTCCGACCGACGCTCCTCTCGTCAAATCACGATCGCGCGAGTCAACGCGTACATTCGCGCTGTACACACCGCAGCTGCTGAGTTTGCGATCTTTCACGTTCCAGATGTGTTCCCGAGCGTAATCTCTCGTGGCCTGCGTCCCGTACAGTTGTACGATCGCGTTCAGACCCACCGTGAGCGCGAACATCCAGGTGTGCCACAGACAATTTGTCACGGCGCAACATTGATTCAGCACGCAATGAATAGCTCTCGCCGAATGAACGTCCTTCGTGGACGCGTTCGGTAACGTCGCGTGAAATTGCACGAATCGCGGCACCTCGAACAATCGCATACTCGCGTTTGGTGTGCCGTGTTGACCGAACATATCAAACGTGCGCCCGACCCACCAGGTGTTCAAAACGCCCATGCGACTAATCTCGTACAACGTAGCGAGCGAGTACCAGTCGCAACGGGCGTAGTTCACTTTCGCGCGATCAGACGACTCAACGCTGCGATCCTCGACGTTCGGTCGAAACGCATCGATTTCATCCCGCGACGACAGTTCTCGATGTCCGTCGTAGATCCAGCGTACGTGATGTTCAAACGAAGCTGGCAGTGATCGATCGTCATCGCGCGCGACGGTGTGATTGTCGTGCACGTAGCAAAAGTCGCTCGCGTGCGTCGCGATGCAAGCGGATCGCGTTTGCTTGGCCAGTGGCATGAAATCGACGACGCGACGCAGCGATGATATTCCAGTCTCCGTGTGATGCAGTCTCATGTACTGACGGGAGTCACAGCGTTTCAACGATACCGTGGTGAACGCGATCAATCGTCGGGACAGCGGAGACGGCAGTCGCCCCAATGCCGCGAACCCGACGGCGATGGCGCAGCAGTTCAGACGATGTCTCTGGAGCGAGCGGCGCGCGAGATCGCGCAGTAAGAATGCCGTGTCGGTCGAGTCGACGTGGAGCACCACGCGTCGCTGGCGATTCGGATCGATCGAATCGTCGTCGTCGTGATAGAGAGCATGATGTCCGATCGTTCCGTCGCTGATGCGCAGAAGAGCCGACAGCGCGTCGGTCAGAGCGATGCGATCCTTGCGAAAAACGTCTCGCACGAGCAGCAGTATCGCGAGGCCGCGCCATCGCGGATCGTTCGTAGTCGCGGCGTTTCGTTCGTCCAAAGGCGAGCGTATCCACGAGATCGTGTTCACAGCTCCGTCGCGTCCGGATTCAACAATTGTCGTCCAGCACGACGAGGTCGCACGACAACGCTACTCCGCAGCTGGAGCAGCGCAGATACGAGTCGTCCGATCGCGCCATTAACGAATAATCGATCGTTCGCCACGGATTGTTCCGCACGCGCTTCTTTTCTCGCTTGCTGTCGCGTCAACGAGACGAACGTGAATTTGCGAAATCGCGGACGCGCTAGGTATAAATTGAGGGCCCCTTCGCATCGTCCTCACTGATCAAAAAGTCGCGACGCATGACTCTTTTCACACTTTGTAGCGACGTGTCGTTCACCATCGGTATGAATCTTAACAACGGTATTCGCAACGTCGCCGGTGCAGTGGCGCGCGAAAGCGATCGTATTCGAACTATGGAACACTTGCATCAATACGCCAGTAACTACGATATTCATGCTAGATCGCTGGACAATCTAGCGTTGACCGATTGACGATTGCTTCGAGTGGAAGGTGACCGTGCAGGCAAAGTGGGTTTTTACGATGTGCGAGGTCGATTGGTGCAGAGTCAGGACGTCACGTCCACGCAGGGTACGTACGAGAACGATCGCACGCGACTCCCGAGGATCCGATTCTATTCGAGCGAAATCGCTCTGTTTGTTCGCTCTCTTCCCCACCCCTCCGCTCCGAGATAGAGAATGACCAGAGACGGCCGGACCGTCGACGGGATTCGGGAGCAAAGCGAACGGATGTCGCGCTAGCGTTCGATTCGGACGACTGCCGCGTGCTAATTCTCGAAGTGTGCTTTTTTTGTCCGCTCAGCTCCCGATCGAATATCGAGCGGACTTCCCATGCCCAACAGAATACAGGATCTCGCCTCGCGTTTGCATCAACGCGACTCGTCGTGTCGATTAGACGAACGACGATGACTCTGGAGAAACGCGTTCGACGCTGAGAGATCTTCGCCTCGCGCCGCGACATGGGGAACGAGACAGCCGCGCGGAAGCCCGACCGATCAGTTCGTAAGTCGTTGTATGACGATTTCGGGGAACCGTCCAACCGGAACGTAGGATCCGTTTCACCGGTGATCCTTGGCGACCAAAGATCGCGCAGGGTTCCCTCGCGCCGTTCGGACGGTTCCCCGAAATCGTCATACATTTCGCGGTGTCGGCATACGAACCACCCTGTATTACAACTTTCATTTATATTAATTTAATCCGTAACCCTTGAATCTGCATCTGCTTCTGTATAATCAATTGCAGTAGTAAACATAACATTTCTTGTATTATTATCTAAAAATAAATATAATTCATTAATTATATTATAAAGATTGTTATATTTGTTTTAGTGTAATATGAATAAAATATACTAACATGTCAAAGCTGAATCTATCATTCAAAGGATCGTCAGATATATCCAATCCATTACTTGCATTTATTCCTATTTTCTCAGTCATAACATCTGTTGTTTCGACAACCTTATCGTGTGAAATATTATGACATGCTTTAACCTCAGAGAAATTTTTGTAATTATCTGATATACAGTAACGAATGCATTTAAAACTTCGTTCTATATGGCAGATCCAGGGAGTACTCTATCTATTAATGTTAATCTATAATTAACATACAAATAATATTAATGAATAAACACATAAAACCTATTTGAACTAAAAATATATGAAAAGTTAAGTTTAAAGCTTTATTTTAAAAGAATTATACTTACTTGATCGTCTCGTTTTCGATGAGAATGCGAATATTCTCCATCGGTGGCAGATATTCGGTATCGTTCAACAACAAATGAAATGGTCCTCTTATGTCAAATATCTTATTGATCAATCAATAAAAATTTAGCAGATCTGACGCACATTGTGAGAAAACTTGGACAAGTCAACTTTCAGTCGAAAATGTGAGCGCAGCATCGTGATATCTTTGAGGTTAGGAAGCTTCAAAACCGAAATGCGCGATTGTCAAACCTTCGCTGTCGCTCATTGCTCGATGTAAACTACCAACATTGCAATCACGTTGCTCGTGTTCGATTCGAATTCACGTGCTGTATAATATAATATATATAAAATAAATAAACTAGCAATATTTTATTTTTATTTCACCTCCTGTTCTACCAACCCGATATTCTTCTCTCTCTTATTCCCTATCGCTTGCTCACTCGCACTCGCTGCTCTTTACTTCTTCAGCGCGCTCGTAACGCCTCAGGTGTCGGAAAAACAAGAAGTACAAATCCCCTCTCCTCGGCGGTCTATTCTTCTCTCTCTTATTCTCTATCGCTTGCTCACTCGCACTCGCTGCTCATTGCATCTTCAGCGCGCTCGTAACGCCTCTGGTGTCGAAAAAACGAGAAGCACAAATCCCCTCTCCTCGGCAGTCTAGCATTTCTTTCTTACTTTCTTACTGAATCGTAATTTCTATGATTCAGACATTAATCTTAAAATATCTTCTCTTAGAGACAACGTACACAAAAAGCACAAGAACATTTTTCTTCTTATTTTTTAAGGCTCGATTGGGACTAAAAAAACGTCGATCGGTTCAGCCATTCCTGAGATATGAATATCTCACCTCGTTTCAACTCGCAGTTTCGCGTAATAATAGGCACAGTGTGCCTCGCGCCTTTCGAGCGCAACTTCGTTGCGCTTGAACTTGGCGCGAGGCACTACCGTGCCTCTTGATGTTAATATTATATTTATTTACATTTAAGCTGAGAGGTTGCAGATGTTGCGTGATTCAAGGCCAACATCCCTATTGCTATTTAGTCTCAATTCTTGATTTCCTTATTTTATTTGAATGAACAATCCTTGATTTTCCTTTAAACAAAAGTTTTATATTGCCATTTGGTAAAATGTCTGTAAGTAGATGAGGACCTGTATATTGGTCTCCTAATTTTCCTTTTTTAGGTTCGCTTAAGAGAAAGACTTCATCGTTAATTTGAAACCCTTAAGGAGTTCTTTTTTGATCGTAATATCTTTTTTATTTAATTTTTGAAGCTATTTGAAGCTATTAAACATTCTCGTTCTTGTAAATCGTGGATATTTGTCATTAACTGATATAAATAGTCATACGTTTTTTCCTTTTCTAAATCATTATCAATTTCACTGGATGGTTGTCTGGCAATTTTCCCAAATACCAACTCATATGGAGTATGTCCAGTTGACTCATGTGTACTTGTATTATATGAAAACGTGGGAATGGTATTCCAATAAGTCGTCCCATTCTGTAAATTTATCTACATATTGTTTTAAATATTCAATTAGTATCAAATGTGACCTTTTGAAAAGCTCCATTTGTTTGTGGAGGCTGTAATTCTGTATTGTTTGATTCTAAACTGTTTAGCAAATCTTCATTAATATGCTCAAAATTGCTTCCTTGATCAGTTAATATTGCCTTAGGAACTCCAAACATATAAATAAAATGCTTTAATAACGTATCAGCCACATTGGTTGCGATTGTGGTTCTTAAGTGAATGGCAAGAGAGGAATTTGTGTCCGACGTCAGGTACGGTCTACACTAGGCACCCTACTTTGCTATCTTTCGTCGCGGATTTCAAATTTTCAATTATTAATTATTAAGGCCTTAATTAACCTACTTTGACGGTTTTGGTGTCTATCGATTCGTATTCACTCCTTCTCGAAGGATTTTCACATGAAAACGTACTACAACGATCGTATCAAAAGTTTTCTTTGTGTAGTGCACTGTTACCTGTCTCTAACTTTTCACTAATCTTATCTTTGTTAATAATTAATTAATCATACTGGTTCTGCGTATGCAAGTGTATCTTTTGGTTGTCTACCATCGCATCTAACGCGAATTTGGCTAGAGTGACTGGGAACAAAGTCGGCATCCAGACCTTATACATTTGCTTATACATTTGCTGCGGAAACGGATCAATTTACAATGAAAATAATTAACTTCTCACGTTCTAGACGACAGATTTACACCGTTCAGGTATCGACAGACTCGGTTTTTTATTCCCAATTGGAAATTATAGCGGCGTGGCCGGCGCACGTCTAGAACAGATTCTATCTTCGAAAAGCGGTATCACTTCCTTCGTCGCAATGCGTAACTATCTGGAATCTATTTTAATTAATATTTAACGAACCCGTTGTTCAATTTTGACGATCTCAGAGTAACTAGGTTCGGTTTTCGATTCTTTACATGGAAATTATTTTTACTCTTTCACTGACCTCCGTCGCACTGGTCAGAAGTTATCTTGAAAAATGTATGTATTTTCTTTGTCGCAAGGCGTAGCGACATCAAAACTGTTTTATTTAATACAAAATGAACGTCGTTCAATCTGGACGTTTTTGGTCTCGTTAGATTCGGATTTCGATTTCCTACTTGAATATTCACTCGCGCATCGCGTCGGATGTCTGCAAGTGATATCGCGCAAGTCCTAGCATACACTACACTACGAATTGAAGTTACTCGCACTTCGCGCACCGCGGTCAGTATTCCTTCGTCGGTCTTAAGCTCAATCTACAATGTGCTATTTGCTTCTTGTTTCTTGCTCTTTGCCTTTTGTTCCTTGTTTCTTGTCGTTTTGTCGTTAGGAGCTAAAAAACTTCGTCATGTACAATGTGTTTCTATTCAGCAAAAATGTTACTTTGCATAAACCAATCACAGAACAGTGGTCTGTTTTAAGTTCGTTTTAGACAAATTAATTCAACAGTACAACTAAAACGGACAGGTCATACATCGTGATTTAGATGTTAACAAGATTAAGTGTCAACAAGCTGATATTTTATGCAAAATTAAATTGATAAGGAAATGGAGGAAGAATTATTATACATTTTACTGTTGTCGCTATCGAAATCGAAATATCCTTATGCTTTCGGCTGCGAAAATTAGAACATTGAAGAGAAAGGTTACACGTTGGTTGTTACGTTCCGACGTTACGTTCGAAACGTAATGATTATAATAATTTCTTCCTGGATAGGGGAGAGACAACTTTTATAGAGAAACGAGGATACACTGTATGCAGGGTGCACGATTTATCTGAAGACATTGAAATATCTCGAGAACTATGCATTGGATAAAAAAAAGTGGTTAATGAAAGTTGTTAGACTCGAAGGGGGACAACCAATGATACCCAACCCGACCTCCCACCCCACCCCCTGGTGGTTGGGGTTGGGAGCGACTTTGAAATCTTAAATGGAAACCCCCATTTTTTATTGCAGATACGGATTCTACGCCACAAAATACGTAAATTTCGTCCGAAACTTTTTTTTTATTCGTGATAGATGGCGCTGTAATCGCAAAAAATTATATTTTCCGCAATTCTCCAGAAATGATCATTGGATTGAGAAATAAAAAATACCTGTTCAATATTTTTAAAGAACATAATAAAAGTTATTCCCATCCTCTCAGGGTAGGGTGGGTGATAACGTTCAAATATCAAATAGGGACCCACATTTTTCATTACAGAATTTGTACGTGAAATTTTTATTGAAACAATTTTTTTCATTCGTAATAGCGTTGAGTTTTTCCGAGAAACTACTTTTAACGTTACACAGGAACAACGACGAGGACGTAGTAGTTTTATGTTCCCTTCGGGTGCTTTTTTAATGTGAGTCCCCTTGCCTCTCACAGATCGGGATGCTTTTTTAATGTGAGTCCCCTTGCCTCTCACTGTTCAATTAATTAGAGTAAATGTTCGAAATTTTTACCTTCAACTTCAATACACTTATTGATCCTTTTTTCAAATGACTGTACACAGGATAGAAGCATATCTGCGGGAGTTTCGGCGCAAGCGTTTCTTATGCGTTCTACCATGTTTTCACGAGTTGTTGGCACTTGTTGATAAATCTTATCTTTTAGGTAACCCCACAGAAAGAAATCTGGCGATGTCAAATCAGGCGACCTAGCAGGCCAATTAATCGGGCCACCTCTGCCAATCCACCGACCATTGTAATCACGGTCTAATACTTCCCGTGCTGCTATTGAGTTATGCGCTGGGCAACCGTCATGCTGAAACCACATACTTTGTCGAACGTCCAAGGCAACATCAAGTAGTGGTGGTAGTTACTGTTCCAGGAAATTTCGATATTTGATTCCATTCAAATTACCTTCAATAAAATAAGGACCAATGAGTCTATTCCCTATGATTCCACACCAAACGTTAACCGACCAAGGACGTTGATGTTCAACTTATCATAACCAGTGGGGATTTTCTACACTCCAGTAATGCATGTTATGTCGATTAATGCCACCATGGTTTGTGAATGTAGACTCATCTGAAAATAGTACATTAGCAATGAAATTGGGGTTCGTTTGCATTTATTGAAGTGCCCATTCACAAAACACCACTCGATTATGAAAATCATCGCCATGAAGTTCTTGATGCAGTGAAATGTGATATGGGTGATACTTATGACGATGCAATATTGTAACGACACAAAAATCTTTGCGCCGTTACGCTGACTGCCGCCTAACAGCACGCGACAGTCAGCTGAGCGCACACTCCCCGACCCGCGCTGACACCGCACCTAAACGTCGCGCTCGGCCGAATATGCCCGACTACCAGGCAACGACGCTCGGGCACGATCGGCTGCCGAACCGAGCTAGCGGCACCGCCGAAGTTATTCGGCAGACGCCGCATAATCACGATTAATTCCGATTAAAAAGCGGAATTAACTCCGATTAAGGGCGAGGAAAACCGAAGCCCCAAAATCTCGGGTATATAATCCCGGCAGATTTTGACGAAAGGGAAGTCTCCAGAGTTCCGTCTCCGCAGATAGTTCTTTCCGAGAGAGGATCAACCGAGAAGCTCCTGCCGAATTCGTAAGTTAGTTACCAGGCCGTCCACGACGGTGATTACTAGTACCTGTTCTTTGCGATATAAAGATCGGACGGCGAGTTCGCTCCGGTGTGTTCACCGGAACGATCTTATTTTGTGCCGTCTTTGCGATATAAAGGATCGGACGGCGAGTTTGCCGTCGCTCCGGTGTGTTCACCGGAACGATCTTATTTTGTGCCGTCTTTGCGATATAAAGGATCGGACGGCGAGTTTGCCGTCGCTCCGGTGTGTTCACCGGAACGATCTTATTTGGTGCCGTCTTTGCGATATAAAGGATCGGACGGCGAGTTTGCCGTCGCTCCGGTGTGTTCACCGGAACGATCTCACGTTATCTCTTTCTTAATTTCATCAAATAGGACCCCGGAAAGGCAAGAGCTGAGCAACTAGGATTTAGTACATCAACCCAGCACGCAAGGAATTCTCCCGTCGCCCGCCCCCCTCTACCACCAGGGCGACCGACACTGCGGCCGAGGAAAGAAACGAGCGCGACGTGTCGCGACGCGTTCTTGTACCGTTTTTTCGACCCATCCTCAAGTCGCGTGCCGAATCACCCAAACTCGCGCTTTAACTCACGGCGAAAACACCCGCCGCGCACATCATAGGCTCGGGGCGCACACCGCGCGATCACTAATCGGTGGCTCAACCCTCATTGTCGGTGCGAGTCAAGCGCCGTCCGGGATAATTGCATAAATAAGCCACAAGCTAATCGCTCACCTACCACTGTAACTCCGCGGAGCTCGTAGCGTCCGCGGAAACAATTCGCGCAATCACCAAACACCCAAACATTGGGACGTCGCGTCACGGCACGCGGTCGTGACGGCAAATAAAGACGTATTGTGTTATACTTATTTTGTCTTCGCTTATTGACACGCACACACCACACACACCTTCACCTAAAAATCTTTCCTGTGGTCGGCTCGCAACCAACGATCCAATCCACAGGGCCGGTCAACCCGGAAAAACCGAGCCTAGAGGCGCGACCGTTACAATATTCTGCATTCGCAGACAGACTATCACCGGAAATTCCGAAATCGCGATGTAATTGCCGAGTGCTTACCTGTGGGTTGTGGTGAACAGCTGCTAGCACAGCTATTTCATTAGCTTCTCCTGTAACAGTTGTTCTTCGTTTTCTTTTTTTAGTTTGTACGCTGCCATCCGAGATAAAGGCAGTCACAACTTTATAAAACAAAGAACGTGAGCGAACATTGTCTGGAAAACGCTCAGCATACAAGGCAGCAGCATCGTCAACATTCCTCCTACATTCACCATAAATCAGAATCATTTCAAGTTTTTCTTCTACGGTTGCAGAATTCATTTTCCACTTGCAATTCTGTTCAAAGAATGAAGGGTAGATATGCAGGTAATAAAAACTAGTCAAATAAAATGAAATTGTTAGAGATGCTTTCAGTTCTAATTCTGAAAGAAAAGTGAGCTCTGACCGCATTGCACTGCCTTTTATAATAAGCCGTAGTTCGCCATACACCCACAGTGGCGCGTCGAGCAGTTCCCTCTTCGATTCGGGTTCCCATTTGAGATTTGAACGTTACCACCCACCCTACCCCGAGAGGATGGGGGAATAACTTTTATTATGTTCTTTAAAAATATTGAACAGGTATTTTTTATTTCTCAATCCAATGATCTTTTCTGGAGAATTGCGGAAAATATAATTTTTTGCGATTACAGCGCCATCTATCACGAATGAAAAAAAGTTTCGGACAAAATTTACATATTTTGTGGCGTAGAATCCGTATCTGCAATAAAAAATGGGGGTTTCCGTTTAAGATTTCAAAGTTGCCCCCAACCCCCACCCCCAGGGGGTGGGGTGGGAGGTCGAGTTTGGTATCATTGGATGTCCCCCTTCGAGACTAACAACTTTCATTAACCATTTTTTTTTATCCAATGCACAGTTCTCGAGATATTTCAATGTCTTCAGATAAATCGTGCACCCTGTATACAGAGTATCCCATTTTAAGTGTCCACCCCAAATTCTCTCTTATTTTTGATTTTACAGGAAAATGGTTCAGACACGTTTTATATGGTTTCGAGGGGGTCATAAGATGGTAGTATTGATTTGACCTTGAAGAATCATTTGAAGGTCATGTGAAGGTTGCCTCAATTTTTTCGATGGCATCCCCTACTTTTTATTACACATTCTTGTAGCTGACCTCGAGAGCTTCTCAAAACACTATAATTAAATGTTCTTTGATGAAGAACTTTTCGAGTTATAAAACTCCAAATTTACAAAATTTTGATAAAAATACAAAATATTTCGTAAAACATTCACTTTCCAATAGTCTTATCTTACATGATCCAACCAGTCAAGGCAAGATCCGAGCATGATCCAACCAGTCAAGGCAAAATCCGAGCATGAT
Source organism: Harpegnathos saltator (assembly GCF_003227715.2). Lineage (NCBI taxonomy): Eukaryota > Metazoa > Arthropoda > Insecta > Hymenoptera > Formicidae > Harpegnathos > Harpegnathos saltator. The sequence continues at coordinate 12,466 of NW_020230624.1, forward strand.
CCAGCTAGTCAAGACGAGATCCTGTATTGCCTGATAATCAATGAACTGTAACAATTGTGAAAGTGTAATTATCAATTCCTTTAATGAAATAAATTTCTAGAGGCTTGTTTCAAATTTCTTACTTGGGCAACTGTCGGCATTTTGACGAAGTCTCAGACAGACGCACATTATTATCTATTGACTTTTTTTTTGATAAGACAGGAATTTTTGGTTTTTGGCGCTTTTTTTCTTTATAATTATGTCTGCTTATCCACCAAATGAAATTGTGGACATGATTCGCATTTTGAGTGAGGCCAGGAATAATTACTCCCCAGCAGAAAGGCTTTATGCTGAAAGATTTCCAGACAGACGCCATCCTGATAAGGAAAGTAATAAAAAAAACTCTGCGACAGAGTTGAACAGAGTTTTCTTAGAAGAAACCGGCGAAAATCGGGCCCTGATGAAGTCACATCATTGATTGTTATAGGAGCCGTTGCTTTGAATCCTAAAATCTCTACGAGACAAATTGAGAGGCAATACGGTATATCTAAATCAACAGCCAATCGTGTGCTGAAGCTCAACAAGTTTCACCCATGTCACATTCATCTAACTCAGCAATTGGAAGAGAGGGACTACCAACGCCGTGTACGTTTTTGTAACTGGGCTCGAGATCAAATCCAACAAAATCCCCATTGCTGATACGCTTTTTTCTGATGAAGCTACGTTTTGTAATAGAGGTGGCGTTAATAGACATAACTACTATTATTATTCAGATGCTAATCCACATTGGCGAAGAAGCCAAGAGTTCCAACGGCAGTGGTCCATTAACGTTTGGACAGGCATCCTGGGAGATGTTATTGTTGGTCCATATTTTTTTGAAGAAAATCTCAATGCGGCAATCTATCTAATATTTCTTCAAGATGACCTGCCCAACCTCTTGAGATATGCCGACAATGATTTACTCAGACGAATGTGGTTCCAACAAGATGGAGCACCGGCTCGTAGATCTCGAGCTGTTACACAATATTTAAACAATAGATTCCCGAATAGGTGGATTGATATGGGCAGCCAAGTTCAAGAACGGTCCCCAAGATCACCCGACTTGTCACCCATAGATTTTTATTTCTGCGGCTACATTAGAGATATAGTTTATTCGCAAAAACCTGTAACCGTTGAAAATATGACAAACCGGATCAGACAGGCTTGCAGAAATATTAATGTAGGTGTTCTTGAAAAAGTTAAGGACGACTTTCACCATAGACTAGAGCTATGTATACAAGTAGATGGCCAAGTTTTTGAACACTTTAAGTAATTGTACACAAAAGAAGATCTTGCCTTGACTGGTTGGATCATGCTCGGATCTTGCCTTGACTGGCTGGATCATGCTCGGATCTTGCCTTGACTGAGTGGGTCATGCTCGGATCTTGCCTTGACTGGCTGCATCATGCTTGGATCTTGCCTTGACTGGCTGGATCATGCTCGGATCTTGCCTTGACTGGCTGCATCATGCTCGGATCTTGCCTTGACTGGTTGGATCATGCTCAGATCTTGTCTTGACTGGTTGGATCATGAAAGATAAGCCTATCGGAAAGTGAATGTTTTACGAAATATTTTGTATTTTTATCAAAATTTTGTAAATTTGGAGTTTTATAACTCGAAAAGTTCTTCATCAAAGAACATTTTATTATAGTGTTTTGAGAAGCTCTCGAGGTCAGCTACAAGAATATGTAATAAAAAATAGGGGATGCCATCTAAAAAAATTGAGGTAACCTTGATATGACCCTCAAATGATTCTTCAAGGTCAAATCAATAGTACCATCTTATGGCCCCCTCGAAACCATACAAAACGTGTCTGAACCATTTTTCTGTAAAATCGAAAATAAGAGAGACATCTCGGGTGGACGTTTAAAATGGGACACCCTGTATGTATATATAATTAAATATACGCTACAAGAGGAATATGCTACGAGAGGAACGGGAGGTGTCCCTTACCGGAAGGAGACTGGAGACTGACGAACGGTTTCGTGAGAAGTTTAGAGGGAAACTAACTACCAAGAAGGAATGGGGTCATAAAAGTAGGTATGGTCATAAAGCAAGATTTCAAAAGGGATAGGAATGTTCGAGATATAGGTAAACAGACTAGGGCTGGAGAGATACGGAGATATGTTAGGGACATAACACCTCCCCCCTTTAGAGTGAGGTTTTTCCTTACAACGGTTTACAATATTTCCTTAAAGCTGGAGTACAACATAAATTTTTATCTCAGAATATCCTGTATCATAGCCGTATCCTATAACCTATAGTCATTACAAATTTATTATTAATCTAATAAAAATTGTTCGTTATATTAAGAGATAATACTATAAAGTGGCGTTGTATGTGTTACGTTATAGATTTGATAATTATTCCGCGAACGAGAGCGTCTAGTTTCTATATTTCTGTTATGCGCCTGTTTACTTATATCTGTATTCTATATAAATTCTGTAGTTTCAGTGAGTGTTGGAATAATTATTGTATTGCGTCGTAATTCTGGTAAATGAACATCGTGAGCGTTAATCTTGGTGTTGAAACAGTCATGAAAATATTGAGAACCATTCTCAATTATACAACATAGCCTAAAGATATTAATACATTTCCTTATCAAACTACATTTTAAAACGAAATATATCAGGTGTAGTAAAAAGAAATCCATTATTTTTGCATGAAATTGAAGGCTTTAATTACCATAGTTAGAATGATCCGATTTAGGTCAAATATGCGCCGTTTTGTTCGATAACTTGTTGCCATTTTCAAGGTAATTTCATTATGCCTCTCTCATAGAAGCCCTCGTCCCTATTGACAAAAAATTGAGACAGTCCATTTTCACAAGCCTCTCTTGAAGAGAATTTTTCACTAGCAAAATTGTTCGCCATGGACAGGAACAGATGGTAATCACTTGGTGCCAGGTCCGGACTATAAGGTGGATGCATAAGAACCTCCCAACCAAGCTCCCGGAGCTTCTGGCGAGTCACTATCGATGTGTGTGGCCTGGCATTCTACTGATGGAACACAATTCCTCTCCTATTGGCCAAAGCTGGCCGCTTCTGGGCGATTGCTTCCTTCAGACGATCCAATTGTTGACAGTATAGTTCCGAGTTAAGAGTTTTGCCGTAGGGGAGCAGCTCATAGTAGATAATTCCCTGCCAATCCCACCAAACACACAGCAAAACCTTCCTGGCCGTCAATCCTGGCTTGGCCACCGTTTCCACCGGCTCACCGCGATTCGACCACGACCGCTTGACCGCTTTTCGCTTGACGTTGTCGTAAGTGATCCACTTTTCATCACCAGTGACCAACCGCTTCAGAAATGGATCGATTTTATTGCGATTCAGCAGCGTATCGCAGATGGAAATTCGGTCCATGAGGTTTTTTTGCGTTAACTCGTGTGGCACCCATACATCGAGCTTCTTTTTGTATCCAGCCTTATTCAAATGGTTCCAAACGGTTTTTTGTGCAATCTTTAGCTCTTGGGCAATCGAAACAGTGCTTACATGACGGTCGGACTCGACAATGTCCATGATTTTATCGATATTTTCGACAATTGGTCTTCCAGTGCGTGGTGCATCTTTGACATCGAAATTACCGGAACGGAATCGACGAAACCAAAATTACGCGTGATTGGCTGTTACAGTATCAGGACCATAAACACTATTCACATTTCCAGCCGCCTGGCTTGCGTTTTCGCCTTTATCGAAGAAAAACTGTAAAATATAGCATATTTTCTCTTTGCTAGTGTCCATCTTTGACGCGCGCTCAAACAAAACTGAGTCAAATAATCATAAAACTGTCAGAAAAGTTTTTTAGTACGAAATCTCATCTTTCTAACACCATCTAGTGGAACCCAATCGGACTTATACAACGCGAGATACAGATAACTAAAGCCATCTATTGGACAAATAATGGATTTCTTTTTACTATACCTGATATAATAATTATTCCGATAATTGTGTACACTATATGGTATAACCAACTCGTTGTTTGATGATAATTTAATTAATCCAGTTGAAATCAATTGAGTTTGACGTGGTTTATCATCTTTGCACAATATGTGTAATGGTTCTTCGCGCGGGACCGTGAACATCCACGAATTAGCGGTATGTAATTGGAACCAAACTGTATTATGTATTTTCATCAATCTGACATTACATTTCTTTAACAAGTTCTCTAGTCTAGCTGACTTTAACAATTCCGATTCGCAATTATAAGTTCCTGCAATATGATGTAACAAGTCAGTCTGTTTACAAATCAATGCATCGTTAATTTTTTTACGTTTTGATATACTGTCTTCAGAGAAAGGGATATATATTTGTCTATATGTTCTGAGACCGTAGTGTGTGTACGACGGATTTATAAAGGCGTACACCTTCTCCCCGCTTTGCTTGACAGGTAGGGGAATAGCTTGATATAAATGAAAGTCATGTGATTCTGTTAGAGGTATTTCAATTACATAAACTAACCGATGATTTTTATAATATATATTTATATCGCTAGTATCAATTAAGTTGTTAAATTGGTTTGTTTCCAATCTCACCAGTAATTTTCTGCAGTTCGGTATAAACTGTGTGTTTCTTAAATTACCAAAAAGTTCTTTTGGCGTAAATATTTTAGGATGAAGTAGCTCTCGTCGTGCTAATAATATCGCATCCGTAAGTATTCCTAATTCTAATTCGTATTCTAATGTCATTTCGGCACATTCTGAAAGATATGAATTTACTTTTGTATCTCTTTGTACTGTGGTTAGCATCCCACTATACTTTAAAATCTGTTCGCTAAGTTTTGCTAAATTAAAATCGACTTCCTGAAATTTTTTTGCGTTTTCCTCAAAAGCTTTACTAAAATTGTTGATTGTGGACTGCATAATAGATATTTGTTTCTTATATGAATCTGTTAATTGTTTTGAATCATTATATGCGAGATCTATTTACTCGTCATAATATTCCGCGTCGTACAAATCCATAGTACCGAAAAGAGCTTTTGATATTCTTCCTACAAAATTAAATACTCCCCGTCTAAATCTTGAGTTAGGCTCGTTTGATCAGTTTTCCTCGTCTGATCGTCCTATCAGATCGTTAAGCGTTATCCTTTCGGCTTTGAGTTTACTTAGTTTACATTCGAGACGTTGTAGTTCTTGAAAACACGGAACTTTTCCGTATATCCATAACGGTTATCGCATAAGATGTTTATTTTTTCCATGAAAAATCTTAGAATTTTCTCTTTTCCCTCTAACGGTGCAAGATTTACATATTCGATAATCCTCCAATGATCTCTGTATATATGGAGGTCTCCTATATTTTCGAAGTAGATACCGGCTAATCGTTTGAACGGTTGATTTGAAAAGGCCTGGAATGTATCCGCTCTAGCCATCGCTACCATCAACATCATCCTGTAAAATAAAATGTGCGCGCTTCAGATGATTAACATGTAGAATTCGTTTACGTCCTCCTCTTTTTATTTCGCAGTTAGTGTCGTTGATCTTCCGTAAGACCTCAAAAGGACCTTCATATTCGTCGGCAAATTTTTACTACCTGCTCTGATTTTTTCGTGAAGTACGTAGACATATTCGCCTGGACCCAAAATTAATGGTTTCAAGCGTCTATCGTAGTATTCTTTTCAGTTTTCTTTTGCTTTAATTAAATTTCCATTTGCCTGTTTTCGTAAGTACGCTAATCTATGGTTTAAGTCTACAAGGAATTCTTGATGTGTGATTCCTTGACGTGGTTCCACTGTTGAGGGTAACCGCGGTTTTCGACCAAATATTAGTTCGTAAGGTGAAATTTTAGTGGCCTCATGATATGATGTGTTATACGTAAACATTGCTGCTTCTAAATGCGAATCCCAATTGTCCTGATTTTTGTTAATATAAGATTTCAAATATTCAGCTAAAACATGATGTGAGTGTTCTAGTACTCCATTTGATTGTGGATGATAAGCACTAGTTTTTATTTGTTTTATTTTAAAAATTCTTGCGATATCCTTCATCAATTCTCCTGATACATTGCTACCCTGATCCGAAAGCAGTTCCTAGGGGACCCAAACATGAAAATATATTTGTTTACTATCGCATCGGCGATAGCTACGCTGTTAGCTGTAGATAAAGGATAAGCTGTACAAAATTTTGTTAATTGGCCCTGAGTGGTTAATATGTATTTATTCCCATTTAGTGTTTCTGGTAGAGGCCCTACGATGTCTATCGCTACTTTTTCAAAAGCTTCACTCGGCGTGTCTATAATTAACATAGGTGCTTTGGTTTTTATGCGTACTAATTTTCGTTTTTGGCAATCTTGACAAGCTTTTATGTAATCTTCGACATCCCGTTTTATACCGTCCCAAGAATAATATTGCTGTATTTTTTAAGAGTTTTTGTAATGCATTTATCTCCTCCAACAATAGAGTTATACAGTTCCATAGGAATATTTAGTTTTGTTGCGGGATCAACAACTTCTTGTACTAAGGATTGTAATAAATATACTTTATTGGAGGTATCTTTAAATAGATATTTTATCATTCGACAAATTTTTATTTTATTATCTGCTTCTCCTAGTGATGCTACCGAAATTGTTGTTTTATTATGAGCTGTAAGATATTTCTTTAGCTTAACTAAGCAGTTAAATATGGTTTCTAAGTTGATTAGTGCTGACTGGTTTTCTCGTGTAATTAATTTTATTACTGTCAAATGGTTTTCTTTCGCAATTTTAATATCACCTGGTGTGGATGTTAAATCTATTGCTTTATTTCCGTCCGTTTTGGATAAGGTAATTTTGATTCTAGGAGATGAATATTCTTTCACTAATAATCCTTTATTGCTACCCGAGATCTGGAGAATTATATTGTCTGTTTTCCACAAAGCTTTGTTTAAAGCGTGCTGTAAAAATAAACTATAATTGGGGGTCGCCTTGCTGCCAGAAGCCTCTGCTTGTATGACAGCTACCTGTGAGACTCTGGAAAGTGCGTCTGCATTAGTATTTTAGTTTCCTTCTTTATATGTTACTTCATAGCTATATTCTTCTAATTTCAATCTCCAGCGCATTAAATGTGATGATGGATCCTTGACATTAAAAAGCCATGTTAATGGTTTATGATCAGTGATTATTTTAAATGATTTATCGTATAAATATAGTCGAAATGTTTTACTGACCAAACAATAACTAGGAGTTCTTTCTCTGTTGTATCATAATTGCGTTCTGCTTTATTTAAAGTTCTAGAAGCATAAGCAACGGGAAGGTCACTACCTATTTTTCCTTGTAATAAAATTACACCTATTCCTCCGTCGCTAGCGTCTGTCGTTAATAAAAATTCTTTATCAAAATCAGGATACTGTAATATAGGTTCGCTTGATAATATAGGTTCGCTTGATAGCGCACTATCTGTATTATATTGATTGGTTTGGATTGCGACGGGACAAATACTTCGACCGGGCAATGTTACTGGGTTACTATATTCCAATTGATACGTCACGCTATTCCTGATTGTTATCGAACGTTTTTCAAAATCGATTTTCGCGTTTTCCTCTCACAAAATAGTTGAGCCTGTTATTCCCTGCTCTTTCAAAGGAAATTTACTAGGAACGACATGGAATTCGTAAACGTCGGTACCTGAGTGCAAATATACCGTTCCTAAGGTTACCTGCTTTTTTTCGGTTATCCCTTGTATTTTAACTTTATTATCGTAATAAAGCAATGTTCCCGGTTTTAAACGTTCACTTTAATGATATTTATGTCCGCACCTGTACCTAAGAGAAATCTGTCGGTTTAGCTTTTAAGTTCATCAAAGGGGATATGGATAAGATTTCTTGACGTTGTTCGGATAGTGTATGAGCGGGCTCTGATTCCATCATTTTGATCGGATTCGCGCGACTTAATTGTGGGCCTGGGCGAGGCGCGCTTCTCGTCGAAGTATTTGGCCATGATAGTTTAAAAACGAGTTTCCATTATTATTATTCGGTGGAGTATACTGATAATTATTTATATTACGTTGATTACTTTGTTCGTTATAATTATTATTCTCGCGGTAGCGATTGTTAGCGAAAAAATTATTTGGGCCAGGACCATTATAATTCTGTGGTAGACTGAATTCGCATCTATCACGATGTATGAATACGATTTTGTAAAGAATTCGGATTTCGAGATGTAGGTTGGTTAAAGTTGTGAACGCGGTAAGTTTTTGCCCTACACTCATTTTCAACATGCCCTGGCTTTTTATAATAATTGCAATTTGGTCGCTGGGAATAACATGACTGACTGATTTGAGTTTTTTCCGCGTGATACTGTGTTTTAGTTATGAATCGAGTGGTACTATCGATAGCATCAAGGGAATCAAATTTTTGTGCTAATAAATGTTGTCCTATTCTCCTATCTAAACCACCCAGGAAATGATCTATAATTTTGTTTGTGGTAAAAATTTTCAATCCGGCTCATGCCGTCGAATCAGGATAATTAGAAATCGCAAGTACTAAGTCTGTGTTAAGCTTTTTAGTTCTATTAACGTATTCTTCTATGGGTCCGCCTTTAAATTGCCGTAAATTATTTACCTCTAGTTCCCATTGCTCGAAACTTTTGTGTTTATTAAATTCTTTTTCTAATGTGAGGGACAATGTTTCTAAGTTATTAAAAGAATGAATGGATCTTAACAAGGCTGCATCTCCAGTTAATTTAGTTTGTAAGATGGCTCTAAAAAAGAAATCTCTGTCATCTGGGTCTACTGGATTGATGGCTCCTCTACAATCGGAAGTGAATATATGTACCGGAATATTTTTCCCATCAAAAATAGGTATGAGCGACAAACCCTGGCGAATAGGAAAATAACTATTATCGATCGAGACCGAGGATCTTCGGCTTTGATCTGTGGCCGAATAACCTGTTCCCACTTGTACTCCTAAATTTTGTACAGTTGTCGGGTTTATTTTTAATTTTAGGCAATCGGATTGAATATCGGTGCAACTATCAGTCTTACAACTATCTCCGGAACTATCTGCAGCGTAATGCGATTCAATTTCTCGAAAATTCGTAAAACTCATTGACTTACATTAATACTATGAACCGCATGGCGCCGAATTATTGAAGTTTCGTCGCTGATGATGTATCGTTTGAGTAGCCTTTTAACGTGTTAGCTTTCCACGGAGTCTCGTTGTCCAGTCCTATTAGTTGCTCGAACGTCGACTGCTATGTTCCCTCAGGAAGTATCCTAACGTGCTTACGCCTTTTCTCCGGGGTGACCACAAGTCGCTCGTCGAAGTGATCAGTCGATGGACAGGATCTCAGCAGTTGCAAATTCGATTCCTTCCAAATTCGTCGAGTGCAAGAACGTTGCAGCTGATCTTGATTTTTCTGCTTCGCTATTTTAAATAATTAGCGAAGTTAGCTCGATACCAAGCTTACTTCAGCTGAACTTGTTGCTGCTCAGTCCGCTCTAAGACTGATTTCTCTTCCACTCGATAACTTAATTCCGTCTTCGTATTCTCTTCACGTCTCACTATTATTCTCGGTTGCTTCTTAGGGATGAATAGTATCCCACCGCTGCCACCAGTTGTTACGTTCCGACGTTACGTTCGAAACGTAATGATTATAATAATTTCTTCGTGGATAGGGGAGACACCTTTTATAGAGAGACGAGTTTATTCGAATATATGTATACATAATTAAATATACGCTACGAGAGGAATATGCTACGAGAGGAACGGGAGGTGTTCCTTACGGGAAGGAAGACGAATAGAGACTGACGAACGGTTTCGTGAGAAATTTAGAGGAAAATTACTTCCAAGAAGGAATGGAGTCATAAAAGTAGGTATGGTCATAAAGCAAGATTTCAAAGGGGATAGGAATGTTCGGGATATAAGTGAACAGACTAGGGCTGGAGAGATACGGAGATACATTAGGGACGTAACATGGTGGATACGACCAGTAAACTATCCTCGAGAGAGCCAAGGAATCTATAATAATTTGTTTAGAGAATTGAAAAATACAGACTACGAAGAATTTTTTGAGTACACAGGTATGGCTGTACAACAGTTCAATTATATTTGCGATCTAGTGAATTCATATCTATCTAAGAGAAGTATTAGGACTCCACTGCCTGTGAAGTTGCATGTTGCTATTACCTTGGAGTAAGTACATGTGTTATCATTCTTATATATACCTGTATCAATATTAAGATATTTAGTCATTAATCCGTAAATTATTTTCTTAAAGGATATTAGCACGAGGTACATCAGTTAGAACTTCTTCATGGAGTTATAGAATTGGGCGCTCCACTGCACATAAAGTATTCAGAGAAACCTGTAATGCTTTATAGAAAGCTCTTCAACCAATATATCTGCCAGCATTAACAAGGGAAGCTATGATGCAAATATCAGGAATTTTATCATCAATGGCAATTTCCTAACTGTGTCGGAGCTACTGATGGCAAGCATGTATCAATACAATGCCCTCCAAAATCTGGCTCTCAATTTTACAGCTTGTACAAGAAGATATTCTCCATCATTCTTATGGCTGCATGTGATGCAAAGTATCGCTTCACATGGGTAGATATTGGTGATTAGTTTTGCAACATTAATTTAAATATATCTGAAAATTGCGTCATAATGATTTATAAATTAACTGTTTTTCTTCATTTTGTCTATAGAATGTCAAAGTGATGGAGCTGTATGGTCAAACAGTGCTCTCGGTCAAGTAATCGATGCAGAAATAGATTTTCCTCCTCCGAAGGAGATTCCGAATAGTGACGTTAACCTTCTCTGTACCTTTGTCGGTGATGAAGCATCTCTACTTGGTATTCATATGATGCGTCCATATGCTACAACGTACAGATTATATGGTGACCGAGAAAGAATTTTCAACTACAGACTCAGTCGTGCCAGACACACTATTGAAAATATCAGGTGTAGTAAAAAGAAATCCATTATTTTTGCATGAAACTGAAGGCTTTAATTACCATAGTTAGAATCATCCGATTTAGGTCAAATATGCGCCGTATTGTTCGATAACTTGTTGCCACTTTGAAGGTAATTTCATTATGCCTCTCTCCTAGAAGCCCTCGTCCCTATTGGCAAAAAATTGAGACAGTCGATTTTCACAAGCCTCTCTTGAAGCGAATTTTTCACCAGCAAAATTGTTCGCCATGGACAGGAACAGATGGTAATCACTTGGTGCCAGGTCCGGACTATATGGTGGATGCATAAGAACCTCCCAACCAAGCTCTCGGAGCTTCTGGCGAGTCACTATCGATGTGTGTAGCCTGGCGTTATCCTGATGGAACACAATTCCTCTCCTATTGGCCAAAGCTGGCCGCTTCTGGGCGATTGCTTCCTTCAGACGATCCAATTGTTGACAGTATAGTTCCGAGTTAAGAGTTTTGTCATAGGGGAGCAGCTCATAGTAGATAATTCCCTGCCAATCCCACCAAACACACAGCAAAACCTTCCTGGCTGTCAATCCTGGCTTGGCCACCGTTTCCACCGGCTCACCGCGATTCGACCACGACCGCTTGACCGCTTTTCGCTTGACGTTGTCGTAAGTGATCCACTTTTCATCACCAGTGACCAACCGCTTCAGAAATGGATCGATTTTATTGCGATTCAGCAGCGTATCGCAGATGGAAACTCGGTCCATGAGGTTTTTTTGCGTTAACTCGTGTGGCACCCATACATCGAGCTTCTTTTTGTATCAAGCCTTATTCAAATGGTTCCAAACGGTTTTTTGTGCAATCTTTAGCTCTTGAGCAATCGAAACAGTGCTTACATGACGGTCGGACTCGACAATGTCCATGATTTTATCGATATTTTCGACAATTGGCCTTCCAGTGCGTGGTGCATCTTTGACATCGAAATTATCGGAACGGAATCGACGAAACCAAAATTGCGCGCGATTGGCTGTTACAGTATCAGGACCATAAACACTATTCACATTTCCAGCCGCCTGGCTTGCGTTTTCGTCTTTATCGAAAAAAACTGTAAAATATAGCGTATTTTCTCTTTGCTAGTGTCCATCTTTGACGCGCGCTCAAACAAAACTGAGTCAACTAATCACAAAACTGTCAGAAAAGTTTTTTTAGTACGAAATCTCATCTTTCTAACACCATCTAGTAGAACCCGACCGGACTTATACAACGCGAGATATAGATAACTAAAGCCATCTATTGGAAAAATAATGGATTTCTTTTTACTACACCTGATATGTTTACTGCACCAGATTATGGTGTCAAGATGGCGCATCCTTAGGAGGGATTTATGCTGTACTCCAAAAACAGCGGAGGAAATTGTAAAAGCAATCGTATGCCTCCACAATTTTTTGATGGTACCTGAAGACAACGTAATACCGTCGAGAAGAATTTATTGCCCCGCATACTTCATGAATAGAGTAGGAACGGATATCATTGAAGGTGACTGGAGAATAGATATTTACAGAGGACCTCTTCTGATACATCTTATTAATATTGGTCGACTTGGATCTAATAATCCTACAGTAAAGGCTGACGCTCAGCGTAATATTCTTAGAGATTACTTTTGTTCGGACGTTGGCCAAATACTATGGCAATGGCAACAAGCACTAGGAACATATGTTAATCGTCGGCAATAATATTCGTATATATTCCAGTATATTTTCCAATTAAACGCAAAATGTATAATGAAAATAATATTATATTTTGTATTGCAAGTGTTTTAAATGATTTTATTTGTATGAAAATTATAAAGATTAACAAAGCATAATAATAATAAATATATATTACAATTATTCTTAATTTATTTCATGCTGTTTTAATCTTAAACACATAAAACTTATAATGAAAAACTTATTATTAGGTGCGCAACTAAGTTCCCGCTGTTTTTCAAGAGATGGCTCCAACAGTAAGTGCTGGTCGATTGTGACATAAACAAAACGTCATGAACCAAGCTTAGACATATGGTAAACAAACCGCTTTGACACATTAGTGATTTTGTTTTTGCGTCATATACTTTTGGTTGTGTGAAAATGTCTCATTTTGTGCCAAATAATCGTCATTTGCGGGAAGTGTTGCTTTTCTTCTTTCATTCGAAGAAAACGGCGGCTGAAGCGCATCGAGAACTCCAAAAAGTTTACGGAGATGCTGCTCTAAGTGAAACAACGTGCCGTGATTGGTTCCGTCGCTTCAAAGACGGTGATTTCGATGTTGATGACCGTTCGCGTGAAGGAAGGCCAAAAATCTTCGAAGACGCTGAATTGGAGGCATTGCTCGATGAGGATCCGTGCCAAACGCAAAAAGAGCTTGCTTCAACATTAGGAGTTACCCGCCAAGCCATTTCCAAGCGATTGCATGCGTCGGGAATGATTCAAAAACAAGGAACTTGGGTTCCTTATGATTTGAAGCCAAGAGACGTTGAGCGACGTTTTTCGCCTGTGAACAACTGCTCCAGAGGCAAAAAAGGAAGGGTTTTCTTCATCGCATCGTTACGGGTGATGAAAAATGGAATCATTACAGCAACCCAAAGAGAACAAAATCATGGGGACTGCACGGTCATGCTTCTACGTCGTCGGCTCGGCCGAATATTCACGCTGCGAAGGTTTTGCTGTGTATTTGGTGGGACCAGGGCGGTGTTATTTATTATGAGCTGTTGAAACCGAACGAAACCATCACTGGGGAACGGTATCGAACTCAATTGATGCGATTGAGCCGAGCACTACGCGAAAAGCGGCCACAATACGAGCAGAGGCACGAAAAAGTGATTCTACAGCATGACAACGCTCGGCCTCACGTTGCCAAACCCGTTAAAACCTACTTAGAAACGCTCAAATGGGAAGTCCTACCCCACCCGCCATATTCCCCAGATATTGCGCCGTCCGATTATTACTTGTTCCGTTCGATGGCACATGGTCTGGCTAATCAGCAGTTCCGCTCATATGAAGACATCTCAAAATGGCTTGATTCGTGGATAGCCTCAAAAGACGAACACTTCTACCGTGACGGTATTCGAGCTCTGCCAGAAAGATGGGAAAAAGTTGTCGCTAGCGATGGGCAATATTTTGAATGATTCATTTGTAATCATTTTTTCACAATAAAGTTACATTTTCATCAAAAAAACAGCGAGAACTTAGTTGCGCACCTAATATGTTATCAGGTACAGAAAACACTTATATTACTTCTTAGTAAGTAGATATAGAACAAGAGCACTGAAAAGATAAAATTCAATTATATTGATTACGAGTTAATTTATAGTATACTTTGGATCTTGTGATATTACATATATATTTATATATACGTAGGCACTTTTTCTGCGTTAAAGATCACTTAAATCTTGTTGTCTTAAACAGTAATATAAATATATATAAGTAATATTAACTAAAATATCTTTGAACTTTGTAACTTATTTTTGTGAATACTAAATGAGATCCAACAATTTTCAACATAGTTAATAATGAACAATGTTTTAATACTGAAAACTTTTACTTGGCAATATTCTTAATGTACGTAATAAAACTGAAAGGATTGCACGAAAACAATATTCGAACTTATATATATTTGATATTTGTAAGTTATTTTGTATATAAGTATTAAATGAGATCTCCAAACACTTCCAAACTAGTTAATAATGAATGTTTTAATACTGAAATCTTTTACTTGGTAACATTCTCCACACAGCACTTTATTCTATGGACGTCCGATGGAAATAATTTTTTGGATATTGCGATATCCTGGGAATATACAAATGTCCGCTATTTTAGATCCTACGGATATTTCTTTTAGTTTTTTTTAGTTACTAAGAATTGTTACTAAAAAAGACATCCGTAGGATATCTGTAAAATCTAAAACAGCGAATATTAGTTTTAACAATGAATATTTGTATATCTCCGAAATATAGTTGTAGGACATCCTTGGGATATCGTGTGCTCTGAGGGTCTTAATTTATATTATATAACTGAAAGAATTGCACCAAAAGTTATTCACACTTATATAATCATGGAATCATATATTTGTAGAAATTTCTGTTGCCATTTTTTGATATTTTTGAATGACAGTCAAACATTCTATATTGCATTCTGTACATCATATCGACCCTCTTTAACGCATAACTTATTGCTTTTGCTATTATTTCCTCTTCTTCATCACTTTTATTTGCAGGCTTCGAGCAAGTATCTGACAAGCGATTCATCGTCATTTTTATAACATCATTTGTATCACCAATTATTTTATACAAGGCATCCTGTTCTTTATAAGACTCTTTCATTTTTCAAACTGCAGATTTATCAGGTGGTGGAGAAACCAAGTTTTGTTTTGCAAAGGTAATAGATTTGACTGATTAACTGCAGATAGTGAAAGTGATGTTTCTTGTGATAGAGTTGAACCACTACAATCCATTGTGACGTGGCAGCCGGAAAGGCGCCCGTCCCAGGCCGACCTTTCGGCCCTTAGGCGAGACTTTCGGGGGGGTGTTCGCCTTGCACTCCCCCCGTAATAATTAGTGTCAGCAATCGAGGCGTGCAGGTGAACGGTCCCGCTCCCCAAGCTCTGTGCCCTGGACTCCCGCGTCGCCCATCAGGACCTAAGGGACAGGTGGAGGAGGGAAGTGACGACGCTCTCAGCTNTATTTATATCGCTAGTATCAATTAAGCTGTTAAATTGGTTTTGTTTCCAATCTCACCAGTAATTTTCTGCAGTTCGTGTATAAACTGTGTGTTTCTTAAATTACCAAAAAGTTCTTTTGGCGTAAATATTTTAGGATGAAGTAGCTCTCGTCGTGCTAATATATCGCATCCGTAAGTATTCCTAATGTCTAATTCGGTATTCTAATGTCATTTCGGCACATTCTGAAAGATATGAATTTACTTTTGTATCTCTTTGTACTGTGGTTAGCATCCCACTATACTTTAAAATCTGTTCGCTAAGTTTTGCTAAATTAAAATCGACTTCCTGAAATTTTTTTGCGTTTTCCTCAAAAGCTTTACTAAAATTGTTGATTGTGGACTGCATAATAGATATTTGTTTCTTATATGAATCTGTTAATTGTTTTGAATCATTATATGCGAGATCTATTTACTCGTCATAATATTCCGCGTCGTACAAATCCATAGTAACCGAAAAGAGCTTTTGATATTCTTCCTACAAAATTAAATACTCCCCGTCTAAATCTTGAGTTAGGCTCGTTTGATCAGTTTTCCTCGTCTGATCGTCTATCAGATCGTTAAGCGTTATCCTTTCGGCTTTGAGTTTACTTAGTTTACATTCGAGACGTTGTAGTTTCTTGAAAACACGGAACTTTTCCGTATATCCATAACGGTTATCGCATAAGATGTTTATTTTTTCCATGAAAAATCTTTAGAATTTTCTCTTTTCCCTCTAACGGTGCAAGATTTACATATTCGATAATCCTCCAATGATCTCTGTATATATGGAGGTCTCCCTATATTTTCGAAGTAGATACCGGCTAATCGTTTGAACGGTTGATTTGAAAAGGCCTGGAATGTATCCGCTCTAGCCATCGCTACCATCAACATCATCCTGTAAAAATAAAATGTGCGCGCTTCAGATGATTAACATGTAGAATTCGTTTACGTCCTCCTCTTTTTATTTCGCAGTTAGTGTCGTTGATCTTCCGTAAGACCTCAAAAGGACCTTCATATTCGTCGGCAAATTTTTACTACCTGCTCTGATTTTTTCGTGAAGTACGTAGACATATTCGCCTGGACCAAAATTAATGGTTTCAAGCGTCTATCGTAGTATTCTTTTCAGTTTTCTTTTGCTTTAATTAAATTTCCATTTGCCTGTTTTCGTAAGTACGCTAATCTATGGTTTAAGTCTACAAGGAATTCTTGATGTGTGATTCCTTGACGTGGTTCCACTGTTGAGGGTAACCGCGGTTTTCGACCAAATATTAGTTCGTAAGGTGAAATTTTAGTGGCCTCATGATATGATGTGTTATACGTAAACATTGCTGCTTCTAAATGCGAATCCCAATTGTCCTGATTTTTTGTTAATATAAGATTTCAAATATTCAGCTAAAACATGATGTGAGTGTTCTAGTACTCCATTTGATTGTGGATGATAAGCACTAGTTTTTATTTGTTTTATTTTTAAAAATTCTTGCGATATCCTTCATCAATTCTCCTGATACATTGCTACCCTGATCCGAAAGCAGTTCCTAGGGGACCCAAACATGAAAATATATTTGTTTACTATCGCATCGGCGATAGCTACTACTGTTAGCTGTAGATAAAGGATAAGCTGTACAAAATTTTGTTAATTGGCCCTGAGTGGTTAATATGTATTTATTCCCATTTAGTGTTTCTGGTAGAGGCCCTACGATGTCTATCGCTACTTTTTCAAAAGCTTCACTCGGCGTGTCTATAATTAACATAGGTGCTTTGGTTTTTATGCGTACTAATTTTCGTTTTTGGCAATCTTGACAAGCTTTTATGTAATCTTCGACATCCCGTTTTATACCGTCCAAGAATAATATTGCTGTATTTTTTAAGAGTTTTTGTAATGCATTTATCTCCTCCAACAATAGAGTTATACAGTTCCATAGGAATATTTAGTTTTGTTGCGGGATCAACAACTTCTTGTACTAAGGATTGTAATAAATATACTTTATTGGAGGTATCTTTAAATAGATATTTTATCATTCGACAAATTTTTATTTTATTATCTGCTTCTCCTAGTGATGCTACCGAAATTGTTGTTTTATTATGAGCTGTAAGATATTTCTTTAGCTTAACTAAGCAGTTAAATATGGTTTCTAAGTTGATTAGTGCTGACTGGTTTTCTCGTGTAATTAATTTTATTACTGTCAAATGGTTTTCTTTCGCAATTTTAATATCACCTGGTGTGGATGTTAAATCTATTGCTTTATTTCCGTCCGTTTTGGATAAGGTAATTTTGATTCTAGGAGATGAATATTCTTTCACTAATAATCCTTTATTGCTACCCGAGATCTGGAGAATTATATTGTCTGTTTTCCACAAAGCTTTGTTTAAAGCGTGCTGTAAAAATAAACTATAATTGGGGGTCGCCTTGCTGCCAGAAGCCTCTGCTTGTATGACAGCTACCTGTGAGACTCTGGAAAGTGCGTCTGCATTAGTATTTTAGTTTCCTTCTTTATATGTTACTTCATAGCTATATTCTTCTAATTTCAATCTCCAGCGCATTAAATGTGATGATGGATCCTTGACATTAAAAAGCCATGTTAATGGTTTATGATCAGTGATTATTTTAAATGATTTATCGTATAAATATAGTCGAAATGTTTTACTGACCAAACAATAACTAGGAGTTCTTTCTCTGTTGTATCATAATTGCGTTCTGCTTTATTTAAAGTTCTAGAAGCATAAGCAACGGGAAGGTCACTACCTATTTTTCCTTGTAAAAAATTACACCTATTCCTCCGTCGCTAGCGTCTGTCGTTAATAAAATTCTTTATCAAAATCAGGATACTGTAATATAGGTTCGCTTGATAATATAGGTTCGCTTGATAGCGCACTATCTGTATTATATTGATTGGTTTGGATTGCGACGGGACAAATACTTCGACCGGGCAATGTTACTGGGTTACTATATTCCAATTGATACGTCACGCTATTCCTGATTGTTATCGAACGTTTTTCAAAATCGATTTTCGCGTTTTCCTCTCAAAATAGTTGAGCCTGTTATTCCCTGCTCTTTCAAAGGAAATTTACTAGGAACGACATGGAATTCGTAAACGTCGTACCTGAATGCAAATATACCGTTCCTAAGGTTACCTGCTTTTTTTCGGTTATCCCTTGTATTTTAACTTTATTATCGTAATAAAGCAATGTTCCCTGTTTTAAACGTTCACTTTAATGATATTTATGTCCGCACCTGTATCTAAGAGAAATCTGTCGGTTTAGCTTTTAAGTTCATCAAAGGGGATATGGATAAGATTTCTTGACGTTGTTCGGATGTGTATGAGCGGGCTCTGATTCCATCATTTTGACCGGATTCGCGCGACTTAATTGTGGGCCTGGGCGAGGCGCGCTTCTCGTCGAAGTATTTGGCCATGATAGTTTAAAAACGAGTTTCCATTATTATTATTCGGTGGAGTATACTGATAATTATTTATATTACGTTGATTACTTTGTTCGTTATAATTATTATTCTCGCGGTAGCGATTGTTAGCGAAAAAATTATTTGGGCCAGGACCATTATAATTCTGTGGTAGACTGAATTCGCGTCTATCACGATGTATGAATACGATTTTGTAAAGAATTCGGATTTCGAGATGTAGGTTGGTTAAAGTTGTGAACGCGGTAAGTTTTTGCCCTACACTCATTTTCAACATGCCCTGGCTTTTTATAATAATTGCAATTTGGTCGCTGGGAATAACATGACTGACTGATTTGAGTTTTTTCCGCGTGATACTGTGTTTTAGTTATGAATCGAGTGGTACTATCGATAGCATCAAGGGAATCAATTTTTGTGCTAATAAATGTTGTCCTATTCTCCTATCTAAACCACCCAGGAAATGATCTATAATTTTGTTTGTGGTAAAAATTTTCAATCCGGCTCATGCCGTCGAATCAGGATAATTAGAAATCGCAAGTACTAAGTCTGTGTTAAGCTTTTTAGTTCTATTAACGTATTCTTCTATGGGTCCGCCTTTAAATTGCCGTAAATTATTTACCTCTAGTTCCCATTGCTCGAAACTTTTGTGTTTATTAAATTCTTTTTCTAATGTGAGGCACAATGTTTCTAAGTTATTAAAAGAATGAATGGATCTTAACAAGGCTGCATCTCCAGTTAATTTAGTTTGTAAGATGGCTCTAAAAAAGAAATCTCTGTCATCTGGTCTACTGATTGATGGCTCCTCTACAATCGGAAGTGAATATATGTACCGGAATATTTTTCCCATCAAAAATAGGTATGAGCGACAAACCCTGGCGAATAGGAAAATAACTATTATCGATCGAGACCGAGGATCTTCGGCTTTGATCTGTGGCCGAATAACCTGTTCCCACTTGTACTCCTAAATTTTGTACAGTTGTCGGGTTTATTTTTAATTTTAGGCAATCGGATTGAATATCGGTGCAACTATCAGTCTTACAACTATCTCCGGAACTATCTGCAGCGTAATGCGATTCAATTTCTCGAAAATTCGTAAAACTCATTGACTTACATTAATACTATGAACCGCATGGCGCCGAATTATTGAAGTTTCGTCGCTGATGATGTATCGTTTGAGTAGCCTTTTAACGTGTTAGCTTTCCACGGAGTCTCGTTGTCCAGTCCTATTAGTTGCTCGGAACGTCGACTGCTATGTTCCTCAGGAAGTATCCTAACGTGCTTACGCCTTTTCTCCGGGGTGACCACAAGTCGCTCGTCGAAGTGATCAGTCGATGGACAGGATCTCAGCAGTTGCAAATTCGATTCCTTCCAAATTCGTCGAGTGCAAGAACGTTGCAGCTGATCTTGATTTTTCTGCTTCGCTATTTTAAATAATTAGCGAAGTTAGCTCGATACCAAGCTTACTTCAGCTGAACTTGTTGCTGCTCAGTCCGCTCTAAGACTGATTTCTCTTCCACTCGATAACTTAATTCCGTCTTCGTATTCTCTTCACGTCTCACTATTATTCTCGGTTGCTTCTTAGGGATGAATAGTATCCCACCGCTGCCACCAGTTGTTACGTTCCGACGTTACGTTCGAAACGTAATGATTATAATAATTTCTTCGTGGATAGGGGAGACACCTTTTATAGAGAGACGAGTTTATTCGAATATATGTATACATAATTAAATATACGCTACGAGAGGAATATGCTACGAGAGGAACGGGAGGTGTTCCTTACGGGAAGGAAGACGAATAGAGACTGACGAACGGTTTCGTGAGAAATTTAGAGGAAAATTACTTCCAAGAAGGAATGGAGTCATAAAAGTAGGTATGGTCATAAAGCAAGATTTCAAAGGGGATAGGAATGTTCGGGATATAAGTGAACAGACTAGGGCTGGAGAGATACGGAGATACATTAGGGACGTAACATGGTGGATACGACCAGTAAACTATCCTCGAGAGAGCCAAGGAATCTATAATAATTTGTTTAGAGAATTGAAAAATACAGACTACGAAGAATTTTTTGAGTACACAGGTATGGCTGTACAACAGTTCAATTATATTTGCGATCTAGTGAATTCATATCTATCTAAGAGAAGTATTAGGACTCCACTGCCTGTGAAGTTGCATGTTGCTATTACCTTGGAGTAAGTACATGTGTTATCATTCTTATATATACCTGTATCAATATTAAGATATTTAGTCATTAATCCGTAAATTATTTTCTTAAAGGATATTAGCACGAGGTACATCAGTTAGAACTTCTTCATGGAGTTATAGAATTGGGCGCTCCACTGCACATAAAGTATTCAGAGAAACCTGTAATGCTTTATAGAAAGCTCTTCAACCAATATATCTGCCAGCATTAACAAGGGAAGCTATGATGCAAATATCAGGAATTTTATCATCAATGGCAATTTCCTAACTGTGTCGGAGCTACTGATGGCAAGCATGTATCAATACAATGCCCTCCAAAATCTGGCTCTCAATTTTACAGCTTGTACAAGAAGATATTCTCCATCATTCTTATGGCTGCATGTGATGCAAAGTATCGCTTCACATGGGTAGATATTGGTGATTAGTTTTGCAACATAATTTAAATATATCTGAAAATTGCGTCATAATGATTTATAAATTAACTGTTTTTCTTCATTTTGTCTATAGAATGTCAAAGTGATGGAGCTGTATGGTCAAACAGTGCTCTCGGTCAAGTAATCGATGCAGAAATAGATTTTCCTCCTCCGAAGGAGATTCCGAATAGTGACGTTAACCTTCTCTGTACCTTTGTCGGTGATGAAGCATCTCTACTTGGTATTCATATGATGCGTCCATATGCTACAACGTACAGATTATATGGTGACCGAGAAAGAATTTTCAACTACAGACTCAGTCGTGCCAGACACACTATTGAAAATATCAGGTGTAGTAAAAAGAAATCCATTATTTTTGCATGAAACTGAAGGCTTTAATTACCATAGTTAGAATCATCCGATTTAGGTCAAATATGCGCCGTATTGTTCGATAACTTGTTGCCACTTTGAAGGTAATTTCATTATGCCTCTCTCCTAGAAGCCCTCGTCCCTATTGGCAAAAAATTGAGACAGTCGATTTTCACAAGCCTCTCTTGAAGCGAATTTTTCACCAGCAAAATTGTTCGCCATGGACAGGAACAGATGGTAATCACTTGGTGCCAGGTCCGGACTATATGGTGGATGCATAAGAACCTCCCAACCAAGCTCTCGGAGCTTCTGGCGAGTCACTATCGATGTGTGTAGCCTGGCGTTATCCTGATGGAACACAATTCCTCTCCTATTGGCCAAAGCTGGCCGCTTCTGGGCGATTGCTTCCTTCAGACGATCCAATTGTTGACAGTATAGTTCCGAGTTAAGAGTTTTGTCATAGGGGAGCAGCTCATAGTAGATAATTCCCTGCCAATCCCACCAAACACACAGCAAAACCTTCCTGGCTGTCAATCCTGGCTTGGCCACCGTTTCCACCGGCTCACCGCGATTCGACCACGACCGCTTGACCGCTTTTCGCTTGACGTTGTCGTAAGTGATCCACTTTTCATCACCAGTGACCAACCGCTTCAGAAATGGATCGATTTTATTGCGATTCAGCAGCGTATCGCAGATGGAAACTCGGTCCATGAGGTTTTTTTGCGTTAACTCGTGTGGCACCCATACATCGAGCTTCTTTTTGTATCAAGCCTTATTCAAATGGTTCCAAACGGTTTTTTGTGCAATCTTTAGCTCTTGAGCAATCGAAACAGTGCTTACATGACGGTCGGACTCGACAATGTCCATGATTTTATCGATATTTTCGACAATTGGCCTTCCAGTGCGTGGTGCATCTTTGACATCGAAATTATCGGAACGGAATCGACGAAACCAAAATTGCGCGCGATTGGCTGTTACAGTATCAGGACCATAAACACTATTCACATTTCCAGCCGCCTGGCTTGCGTTTTCGTCTTTATCGAAAAAAACTGTAAAATATAGCGTATTTTCTCTTTGCTAGTGTCCATCTTTGACGCGCGCTCAAACAAAACTGAGTCAACTAATCACAAAACTGTCAGAAAAGTTTTTTTAGTACGAAATCTCATCTTTCTAACACCATCTAGTAGAACCCGACCGGACTTATACAACGCGAGATATAGATAACTAAAGCCATCTATTGGAAAAATAATGGATTTCTTTTTACTACACCTGATATGTTTACTGCACCAGATTATGGTGTC
Source organism: Harpegnathos saltator (assembly GCF_003227715.2). Classification (NCBI taxonomy): domain Eukaryota; kingdom Metazoa; phylum Arthropoda; class Insecta; order Hymenoptera; family Formicidae; genus Harpegnathos; species Harpegnathos saltator. The sequence goes on from NW_020230624.1 coordinate 35,750, forward strand.
AAGATGGCGCATCCTTAGGAGGGATTTATGCTGTACTCCAAAAACAGCGGAGGAAATTGTAAAAGCAATCGTATGCCTCCACAATTTTTTGATGGTACCTGAAGACAACGTAATACCGTCGAGAAGAATTTATTGCCCCGCATACTTCATGAATAGAGTAGGAACGGATATCATTGAAGGTGACTGGAGAATAGATATTTACAGAGGACCTCTTCTGATACATCTTATTAATATTGGTCGACTTGGATCTAATAATCCTACAGTAAAGGCTGACGCTCAGCGTAATATTCTTAGAGATTACTTTTGTTCGGACGTTGGCCAAATACTATGGCAATGGCAACAAGCACTAGGAACATATGTTAATCGTCGGCAATAATATTCGTATATATTCCAGTATATTTTCCAATTAAACGCAAAATGTATAATGAAAATAATATTATATTTTGTATTGCAAGTGTTTTAAATGATTTTATTTGTATGAAAATTATAAAGATTAACAAAGCATAATAATAATAAATATATATTACAATTATTCTTAATTTATTTCATGCTGTTTTAATCTTAAACACATAAAACTTATAATGAAAAACTTATTATTAGGTGCGCAACTAAGTTCCCGCTGTTTTTCAAGAGATGGCTCCAACAGTAAGTGCTGGTCGATTGTGACATAAACAAAACGTCATGAACCAAGCTTAGACATATGGTAAACAAACCGCTTTGACACATTAGTGATTTTGTTTTTGCGTCATATACTTTTGGTTGTGTGAAAATGTCTCATTTTGTGCCAAATAATCGTCATTTGCGGGAAGTGTTGCTTTTCTTCTTTCATTCGAAGAAAACGGCGGCTGAAGCGCATCGAGAACTCCAAAAAGTTTACGGAGATGCTGCTCTAAGTGAAACAACGTGCCGTGATTGGTTCCGTCGCTTCAAAGACGGTGATTTCGATGTTGATGACCGTTCGCGTGAAGGAAGGCCAAAAATCTTCGAAGACGCTGAATTGGAGGCATTGCTCGATGAGGATCCGTGCCAAACGCAAAAAGAGCTTGCTTCAACATTAGGAGTTACCCGCCAAGCCATTTCCAAGCGATTGCATGCGTCGGGAATGATTCAAAAACAAGGAACTTGGGTTCCTTATGATTTGAAGCCAAGAGACGTTGAGCGACGTTTTTCGCCTGTGAACAACTGCTCCAGAGGCAAAAAAGGAAGGGTTTTCTTCATCGCATCGTTACGGGTGATGAAAAATGGAATCATTACAGCAACCCAAAGAGAACAAAATCATGGGGACTGCACGGTCATGCTTCTACGTCGTCGGCTCGGCCGAATATTCACGCTGCGAAGGTTTTGCTGTGTATTTGGTGGGACCAGGGCGGTGTTATTTATTATGAGCTGTTGAAACCGAACGAAACCATCACTGGGGAACGGTATCGAACTCAATTGATGCGATTGAGCCGAGCACTACGCGAAAAGCGGCCACAATACGAGCAGAGGCACGAAAAAGTGATTCTACAGCATGACAACGCTCGGCCTCACGTTGCCAAACCCGTTAAAACCTACTTAGAAACGCTCAAATGGGAAGTCCTACCCCACCCGCCATATTCCCCAGATATTGCGCCGTCCGATTATTACTTGTTCCGTTCGATGGCACATGGTCTGGCTAATCAGCAGTTCCGCTCATATGAAGACATCTCAAAATGGCTTGATTCGTGGATAGCCTCAAAAGACGAACACTTCTACCGTGACGGTATTCGAGCTCTGCCAGAAAGATGGGAAAAAGTTGTCGCTAGCGATGGGCAATATTTTGAATGATTCATTTGTAATCATTTTTTCACAATAAAGTTACATTTTCATCAAAAAAACAGCGAGAACTTAGTTGCGCACCTAATATGTTATCAGGTACAGAAAACACTTATATTACTTCTTAGTAAGTAGATATAGAACAAGAGCACTGAAAAGATAAAATTCAATTATATTGATTACGAGTTAATTTATAGTATACTTTGGATCTTGTGATATTACATATATATTTATATATACGTAGGCACTTTTTCTGCGTTAAAGATCACTTAAATCTTGTTGTCTTAAACAGTAATATAAATATATATAAGTAATATTAACTAAAATATCTTTGAACTTTGTAACTTATTTTGTGAATACTAAATGAGATCCAACAATTTTCAACATAGTTAATAATGAACAATGTTTTAATACTGAAAACTTTTACTTGGCAATATTCTTAATGTACGTAATAAAACTGAAAGGATTGCACGAAAACAATATTCGAACTTATATATATTTGATATTTGTAAGTTATTTTGTATATAAGTATTAAATGAGATCTCCAAACACTTCCAAACTAGTTAATAATGAATGTTTTAATACTGAAATCTTTTACTTGGTAACATTCTCCACACAGCACTTTATTCTATGGACGTCCGATGGAAATAATTTTTGGATATTGCGATATCCTGGGAATATACAAATGTCCGCTATTTTAGATCCTACGGATATTTCTTTTAGTTTTTTTTAGTTACTAAGAATTGTTACTAAAAAAGACATCCGTAGGATATCTGTAAAATCTAAAACAGCGAATATTAGTTTTAACAATGAATATTTGTATATCTCCGAAATATAGTTGTAGGACATCCTTGGGATATCGTGTGCTCTGAGGGTCTTAATTTATATTATATAACTGAAAGAATTGCACCAAAAAGTTATTCACACTTATATAATCATGGAATCATATATTTGTAGAAATTTCTGTTGCCATTTTTTGATATTTTTGAATGACAGTCAAACATTCTATATTGCATTCTGTACATCATATCGACCCTCTTTAACGCATAACTTATTGCTTTTGCTATTATTTCCTCTTCTTCATCACTTTTATTTGCAGGCTTCGAGCAAGTATCTGACAAGCGATTCATCGTCATTTTTATAACATCATTTGTATCACCAATTATTTTATACAAGGCATCCTGTTCTTTATAAGACTCTTTCATTTTTCAAACTGCAGATTTATCAGGTGGTGGAGAAACCAAGTTTTGTTTTGCAATAGGTAATAGATTTGACTGATTAACTGCAGATAGTGAAAGTGATGTTTCTTGTGATAGAGTTGAACCACTACAATCCATTGTGACGTGGCAGCCGGAAAGGCGCCCGTCCCAGGCCGACCTTTCGGCCCTTAGGCGAGACTTTCGGGGGGGGTGTCGCCTTGCACTCCCCCCCGTAATAATTAGTGTCAGCAATCGAGGCGTGCAGGTGGAACGGTCCCGCGTCCCCAAGCTCTGTGCCCCTGGACCTCCCGCGTCGCCCATCAGGACCTAAGGGACAGGTGGAGGAGGGAAGAGGACGACGCTCTCAGCTGGACCGCCACCCCAGGTGAACGCACTCTTTTTGCAATACTATTATCGGTTCCGTATCGTTGTGAAAGGTTCTCGCAGCCGCTTCCGTTGTCCACAGGCCTGCAAGGATATCGCGCCGAACGGTCGGCGTTCCCGTGCTTGGCGCGTGAACGCCGGCTAGACAAAACCAGCCTAAACACGGAGACCGGGCGAGTGTGAGCAAGAGAGAGAGAGAGAGAACGAGCAAGAGAGTGAGACCGAGCACCCGTCCCGCGGATCGAAAAACAAAGATCCGCGGAAGGATTCCCGTATAGGGAGATTTACCGAGGAACGGGGAAAGACGGGTAGCACGAGACAACACAAACGGGCAAGAAAGCCTGTCGGGAGAAGAAAATAAAAAGAAGAGACTCCCATTGTCGCGCTCTCTAATATCGCCGACCTGCTTCCGAGTGTTACCGGAGGGATACCGACTGCCGTAAAAGCAAGGAGATTGGCGAAGTTTGGCGTCAGCGAGTGGAGGGCTCCGGACGTACCCCTCGCCTAGAAGGGAACGTCAGTGGCAGCGTGGTGCCAGAGCGAGCGTGAAAGGGAGAAGAGAGGAGGACCACGTCGCCGGGAGGTTCCCGATTTTGTAAGACCTTCCACCTGCGTTATTGTTTCGGTGTCGTGAACGTAACGAGTCTCGTCAAAGTTATCGGCGTAGCGCAAAATCTCGAATTCGCGAGGGCAAAGCGGAGTGTATCGTATCGAGGGGTCGGACCGTTCCGATCCCCGAAATAATAAAACTGAAGATAGTCGAAACGCGCCTCGTTATTCTTGTGTTTTCCCGGTCGTTCCCGACTTCCGACGAACCCTTCCCGTCTACCGACTTAAATATCGAAGAGCTACCGGTCCCGTCGACTTCGCGTGTCTCGGCCCTTTGGTGGTGTGTCGCGTAGCGTTGGTGAACGGTGCAGCCCGTTGCACCTGGCGCCCAATCTATTTCGTGAGAGCTAGGTTGGCCGAGGCGCGCGGACCGACGGCAGTTTGCCGACGGCGAGCGAAAATCGCGTCGCACCATCATTGCACATATCCGAATCCTATATGCAAGTAGAAGATGATGATTTAGACGATGACACGCTTGGGATAGTTATCAACATTGATTCTCGTGGCAACTGCAGTGATGAATGTGACACAGACTGTGATGTTGATTGTGCACACTGTGATGATGACTCTATGGCTGACATAATCTTTTTCCGTACAAAATTGCTGCATGTTCTGCGATGGGATATATGTGGTACCAGAAAGAGAAGCGAGTCGTACAAGTACCATGTTTACAGTGACCTCTTGCAAGTGTTATTTCCACTGATGGTTCATACATTGTCTGAAGACGATGTTCACGCGTAAATTGTCCACGAAGAGTTTTCCATTGTTTTTGCACTAAATCCGCTAAAAAACAAAATAAATCTTAACTTCTTTAATCTAATCGAACATTGCACATCATGTAATGATACAATATCCCTGCGATTTGCAGAAGCTAATATACATATATATGTACTTAGTTTATAAGGGAATAAAATAATTGTTTACATACTTGACATATTGCAGGTAGCCGCGACAGAGGCGATAGAGGCATGTATCAGCGACATAATTTTTATCTTTATATTTTGTGCATGTTTTGTCGTATAGACAAGGATGTGATCGTACGAGATTTGCAAGGAGCTCGCCAAATGCCTCGTCCACTTCAATTTCCGCTTCCAATAATTCGTTATCCATGTTTATCAAAATAACCTCACTCTTGTTTTGTCTTTGCCACTTCCGTGCTTCTCGTTTTCTGCGTCCGCAGATAAAAGTTAGCCAACTCTGACAGAGACACAATACACGCGACAAAAAGCAGTATTGTCGGTAAAACAGTGCATCAAGAAGCAAAGAGGCAAGAGGCAAGAGGCAAAGAACAAGAAACAAGAAACAAAGAGCACATTGTAGATTGGGCTTTACGCTTCCACGCGGAAAATATTAATACATGCGACTCATCGTCGTTGATTCTCGACTGTATCTCTGCGTCGGGTCCGTTTCACGCACGCAGGTTGTGTCCCTCGTTGCCGGCTTCCTATCGGATGTATCCAAGTTCTTCGCGGGTTTCGCGGGTCGTCACGGTTCAATCCGTCTTCGCGCACTCGCCACCGATATTCCCGTCGGTTTTACGCGTTCGCAGGCGATGTTCACTAGGTTTGCGGTCGCGCTCGTGTCCCTGCACGTCCGCACGCTTCGAGCGTTCCGTCTAAACTCTCGTCCAAGATGGCGGGAACTACTTTAAGCCCGCACGTAGTAATATTTGGTTTTCACTAATTTTTAATTATTTCACGGCAGAATTTCGCATTTTCACACAATTATTCGGTTTTTCGATGACAGCGGTACTTTGTCCCGTCCTGTCACGGTCGCCATTAACACGGGATGGGGCCTGTGAACCTCACGCGGTAAACCGTCGCGGTCGCTGGGTCACCTCTCACGCTTCCTAGCAATGTCGAACGGGTAGATCGCTAATAACTAACGAAACCCCTTACCACCAGCCGTGTAGTTAATGTTCCTCTGCGTCTAATCGTGTCACCGGACGCGTAGGAAGGCCTTAAGCCCGAATTGCGAAGTTGAAGGTCCTTTTGAGGAATATGTCGGTCGCCACCCGTCCTATCGTTTCACGCACCGTGTCGTCTCCCCTGAGAAGGATAGGATTGTCAGAAGAAATTCGGACACCGGCACGTATATGTATTTTATCCACTTTATTAAATGAAATCACCTTTTACAAGGGCGCGGTCCGCCGATTCGCGGCGTAGTACTATAAAGAACGTGGACTCAATCTACGCGTATAAATCAGCAAATTCTTCGCGGAATATTTCAACGCGGCTTCTTCGGCACGGTATTACGTCGCGCTACGACTTTACGTCTGGTTTTCGTCTCGACTACGTTCCGCGATGTGCGCGTCAGGTGGGTTTCGGCGGAGCGGCTGTAGCCGGACGCAAAGTCGTATAAGCCCTCCGGGCTGTGTCGAAGATGCAGGTATCATTCGAATGCAGCAAATGTCGGTCGCCACCCGCCCTTCCCGTTGCGCACGGCGCGGATCCTCAGAAGAAGGATGGGATTCCCGGGAGAATAATCCACTCACACCGCACGATTACGTTTAACAATTTATTCAGTTCTTTGGTAAAACAGTTACACTTAATCTTCTTACGCGATACGTCGTCGCGTTACGTTTAGCGTCGTAATAGACGGGCTTCGTTATATTTCCGATCGCTTTCGGCTCTACATACTTCTGCTCTGTCCGGGGAGCAGGAACCCAATTGTTACAGTGCGCGGATTATGCTACGCTGTTTACAGTTCGCGGCGCGAATTACGCTATGCTCCTCGCTTCTTTTACGTCTCTAAGACGGAGTGACCATTTCACTCAACCGAGCGCTTCAGCGGGCGAGGCCCGACTATTCTGCGCCTTCGCGCCTTTTAAAGGGTTTTTCAATAAGAGCGGGTCGATGTTGCAATGGAATAAAACAAGCTGTGTGTGAGGTATTAACGAAATTCTTTTTTTATTTAAAAAGCCCATGTATGCCATTATGTGTGGAATATAAAATCGTTCAAATGTCCGCCGCGGCTTCTCACGGTGGCACGGATCCGAGTGGTCCAATTTTCAATGATTCTGCCGCATAGATCCGGCTGAATTTGAGCGATGGCCTGGGTTATGTTGACTTTAAGGGCATTGGTCGATTGCGGCTTATTGGCATAGACCTACGACTTCAGAAAACCCCACAAGAAAAAGTCTAGCGGGGTCAAATCGCACGATCTTGGTGGCCAATTCACATCACCTCTGCGAGAGATAACCATACCCTCAAATCGTTCATGCAGAATGTCCATCGTGGCATCCGCTGTGTGGCACGTAGCGCCGTCCTGCTGGAACCACATGTCGTCCACGTCCATATCGTTCAATTTGGGTCAAAAGAAATTGGTTATCATCGTTCTGTAGCGCTCGCCATTGACGGTGATGGCCTCACCAACGTCGTTTTCGAAAAAGTACGGACCAATGACGCCGCCGGCCCAAAATCCGCACCAAACAGTAACTTTTTGTGGATGCATTGCTACCTGTTGAACCTCGTGTGGGTTGGCGTCGTGCTATATACGGCAATTATGCTTGTTAACATAGCCATTCATCAAAAAATGCGCCTCGTCGCTAAAGATGATTTTTCGGCCAAAATTGGGGTCTTTTCCAAATGCTCCGAAGCCCAGTCAGCGAATAAACGGCGTTGTCTATGGTCATTAACTTTGAGCTCCTGGGTCAATTGGATCTTGTACGGGTGCAGGCCCAAGTCCCCACGCAAAATTCGCCAAGTTGAAGTCTGCGAAAGGCCGAATTCTTGTGCACGGCGAGGAATTGACTGCCTCGGGTTCTGCACACTCTCACTTACAACGGCGATGTTCTCGGCCGATCTGGCGTTCCTTTGACGTACGGGTGTTGGCTGATCGTTTACCGAACCGGTCGTCTCAAATTTGGCCACCAAACGTTGGAGAGTCGACTTAAAAGGTCACCGCGTCTACCGTAAAATGGGCGCAACGCGCGCAACGTTTGCACTAACGAACACTCATTTTCATAATAAAGTTTTATCATTTGGACGTGCTGCTCGATCGTGTAACTTGTCATGGTGATTTGGCATCAGTAACTGAATAATAACTGAATAATAAACAACAGGTTAGACAGACGCCGCCAAAACAACATGGCCGCCACAGGCTGCCAACATCGACTCGCACCATTTGAAAAACCCTGTACATCTTTAAGAAGACCACCGCCTAGATTTAGATGCGGAGCCCTGGATTCCTACGGCGAGCGAACACTGCCACTCTCTCGCGTGTACGCCTAGAGGGCGCTCCCGCCCTGTCGGTAATATCTAACCTACATACGTACGGTGCTTCCCGTCAACGCGACTTCGGAAAAAATAACACTTAGCTTCTATTGATTGTGCGACATATAAAATAAACTCTTTTATCTCTCTCTCTCTCTCTCACGAGAGCGTACGCTGACGCAGGTTCTAGACGCTCGTTCGCGTACTTATAAATAACCTCACGCCCTTATAAACTGTCGTTGAACTGAATCCTACACTTATGATGATACTAACAGTGTATATATGTATATTTATATAAAATCTCACTCTTAAACAAGCCTACGCATGACGTATTAATTCGTCGTTACTAGGCACGAAGCACACGTTACTGTAAATAATGTGGCAACACAAAAACTTCATAAAACCTAACAATAAATTCTCTGCTGATTATATAATCTCAAGTACGTCATTGCTCTTATTTCCTAATTATAATATAGCAATACAAATATATTTCAATACATAAACTTACATCTAACTTATTCTAATACTTATTTCTGTTACAGGTCTCTTACAAGTCTCTCCTCTCTGGGTAAGTACAAGTCGACATACTGCGTCTATTTACTAATCTCTCTTTGTTTCAGGTAGTCGCAGAGTCTTCGACGAAGATCCTCACTCTGTCGGTAAGTATTTATTGGACACAATATATCTCAGTCTTCTTCATTTGTACTTTCTAGGTCTTCGCTGAAACTCCTCACTCCTTGACCCTGAACGGTTATCTACATAAACTAAACGGATAAAATACTATCTTTCGAGTCTCCGAGGAACTCTCCGGGATCACAGATCCCGGAGTTTCAGATAAGCTGCGTAATATTAACTTGTATTACCTCTTTCCCGTATAGGTTTTAGGTCACTGTGGGGCTGATGAAGGATGCTTATAACAAAAAATAAAGACTTTCGACAAAAATTTGTGATTGTGATTTCCGCACCTTTCCGAGTAGCCACAGAGCCTCCGGAAAATCTTACAGATCTGATTGCCTCGGGCTCTTGGGTGAAGTCTGTGCGTCGCCCTAGGACTACCGTAATTGAGTTTCCGGCGATAACTCCGGTTTCCCGAGCCTTATTCGGACTGAGTCGCGGAGTTGCGCTTTCAGTCATGGTCTATACGCAAGAGTAACTAAAACTGTACGCATTTAATCATAAATAAATCATCTGTCTCTCCTACTCAAGTACCACTGTACCACAAGTATTTAATTGAGACTTATAACAATCAACATAATGTACTATCTTACTGATTAACGCAAATGTCCTGGGGCTTTGTCGCACTCTCATCATCGGCTTCCGGACACGTACTTAAGCTGACACATCCTTAAGTCACCAAGACTCGGGATGGTCTCTCGCTTAAGACGTTTCCTGCTTAAGCTAGTCTTAACTTAAGGCTGACTGTACTCGAATCATGTCTACTAACGACCTCCTGGTCTCGTGATCTTCGATCCTCGAGGGTCCCCTGCTTTCGGGTCCTCCTCGAGATCCGCCCGGTCCTTCGTGGAGTCCTCCTCTTCGGGTTCCCTGCTCGCCAGGTAAATCACTATTAGGCTGGTTGATTGCTCGAGATGCCCGGGTCCTCGAGGATCCTCTTTCTGGTTTCGCCTGAGCCGGTCCTGCCCTTCGGGGTCACGACGGACGGTGATCCGCTCCTCGAGGTCAGGATGGGTATGGTTGTAACCGGACGTGAAGTCCTTACTTGAGCACGCCGCAGCGTGGAGATCCAAGGATATGCAGGTCCGCATGAATTATATGCGGCAATCGGTCGCCACCCGTCCTGGAGAATGTCCAGTACGGTGTCGTCTCCCCGGGAAGGACGGGATTCGCAGCAGAAACGCACTGACACGGCACTGAGTTTATAAAACGTTTATTTATGTAAAATAACAACAATACAGGACGCGGGTTTCGTCGTCGCGTCTTTATCCCTCGTTGGACCCTTGGGGCCTTTACAATAACAAAAATATAACGCGGGTTTCGTCGTCGCGCCTATATCCCTCGTTTGGCCTTCGATAGCCTTTACTATAACACGCGGAAATACGTCGCGAGCGCTAAACTGCGTATTACCGTTACCAACGGTACAAGTCCGGTTTGTTAGAACACGTCCGCTCGCGTTCTCGGTCCGTGAACGACTATTTTGCGTTTTCGAGCGCTTTGCCTCTTCGAGGAAGACCATTGGTCATCTTCAGAGGCGAAACTGACAATTACGAAACGATCGGACGCTATTCTGAACAAGTGGGCTCACGTAGATGGCGTTTACCCTGGTCGGTATTATCGACATTAACTAAATTTTGTCTCCATGCCCTTCGCTTCCGTGGGATGAATCACGGGCTCTCCTCGGATGCGAGAAACCCAAAACCCAGTTGTTCTGGCAATATTTTTTATGGGTTTACATAGAAGGCGTCGGTATTACCGACATTAGTTATTTTTCGCTGGCGCGCGTTCCGCTTGATAGAGTATAACCGGACGTCGTTTAGGCCCTTCGGGCTAGGGTAAAGGTGCAGGTTCCTGCTGGTTGCAGCACAATTCGGTCGCCACCCGCCCTTTTGCTACGCACGATGCGGTTCTCCGAAGGATGGACAGGAATCCTCAAATGAATGCACTCACACACCGTGCGTGGATATTTTAACGATAGTTTTTGGTTCTTTTGGTACAGTAATCACTGAACAAAATATTATTCTCGTATCGAATCGCGTTTATCGTTATACGCCGACGGAGAAGGACTCACTAATTACCGCTACGCTCTACGGTCACTGTACCACCTTTCGGTTTAGGGGTCTTGGTCCGACTGACTTTTGACGAGCTTTCGCGCCTTACAAAATTCTCCTCTCTCTCCCACGCGGTGCACTCGCTCTCATTCTCCTGATTTTCCGACGGCGCTGTGCTTCGTACGATGCTTATAAACTAAATATTCGCGCTGATTTATATATTCTAAAGTTAATCGCGTCTTGCTAATAATTAATCATGTGTATATATGTGTATATATAGTTATGTATTAATAAAATCTTAATCCTGTTTTCTCATTACAGGTCACCGTTAAATGCGAGATATCTCATCCTCGTGGAATGAGCTTCCCACCAGGTACGTCAAAACAAAATTAATCTTTACTTATGATAATCCTTTTCTCTCTGTTCTAGTTTTCCACGGACTTTTCACAACTAATGATCCTTGATTCTCTATTTCAGGTTGCCGCGTGTCACCGCCGGTGCCCTTCCCCTCGGACTTAGCCTTTTCTGCGATCATCCGGCTGGAGCGCGCTCTACATAGGTTCCGTCGAACCACTGGGGCGTAAGTGACTACTAGATAATCTCCCGGCTTGTTTCTCATTACCGGCATTATGCCTTCTGGCTCGAATCACATCTTTTCTACTTTGTTAAAAATTAATGAGTAAACTTAAAAATTATAAAATCTCTCTATCGTAGTAGAAAGTCTTTAGAAAAACGCAAAACATCTGTTAACGTTAATTGCAATTAACTTTGGGCAGTATTATCCATTACGTCACAGCCCTCGGATCTCATAAGACTGTTTTACAATACTAATATCGCAGTTCATCATGCTTAGAACTAACGACTACTTTCGTCGTGGATTGCCGCGTGACTCGAATATCTGTTGCGCCTCTAAAATAAATTAACCTTTCTTTATGATATCACAGTGTATATTAAGCCTGGATCCTGGTCGACAGGACCTACGCGATCCTTCTCGATTATCTTCGAATTAAATAAAATATCTACTTAATTACTGAAGTTACCTAATCTGTCTTAAGCAACGCGGCTGGATAATCGAATAAGGTATATACGTATAAAAATATCTCTCGTCTCACAATCTCTTTCTTAAGCTGTATTGCACTAAACTCTAGTAACTAAAAAGACTAACCGGTCGCTTGATTTTATCTCGAGTCTCTCGCTCTCTCAAGCATTACTCCCCTGTCTCACCCTGACCTACTCAGGAGTGCTGCTTGAGAGCTGCTCGAGACCGCTTGGTACTTAAGATTACGCCGATGTGGTTTAGCTTATTTGGATATCTCGAGCTCGTCCGCGTGGCCCTCGAGGGCAGCCAGCTGGTCCTCGAGTGGGTCACTCTGGATCTGGTTCCTCCTCCTGCTTGACCCGAATCTCAGGCATCGCGTCCTCCTCGCTGATATAAATGACCATCGGCCCTGCGTACTCCTCGAGGCTCTGGTCAGGTCCTCGAGTAGTTCTCATCCGGTCAGGTGGGCTCCGGTTAGGCTCCTCGAGGTTCGGTCGGCGATCGGAAGTTTGTGACCGTTTTATCGGAATATGAAAAAGAATTAAATGTTTTCTAGAACCGGACCTCTTATGTCTCTTCCCTTGAGAACCTGACCGGTTTCTCCCCTTCCAGCTTTGCCGCCTATCCACCCTTAATTCGATTAGAACCCAACCATATATAAAATTACCATCAATGGCGGGCAAATGACCATACTCAAATTATTAGTTATGGTAAATCGAATCTCTGTCACTGTGTCCGTCGCCACCCTATCTTTGATCCGGGGTATAGGGAAATCCCCTTTACCACTTCACCATCTATGGACTAGTATGGTGATGGTCCGAATTTCACTTATGGTGAAAATCCGTACTTGTTATTTGTCAATTTATCGTATAGGCTACACCGCAATACGATTCCTACGCTTCAACTGGTTAGGCTATATTCCTTTCCTCTAACCATATCTGTTGCTTGCGTGCCTTATTCAAAATGTACGTTATGGTCGTTTCCTGACCATCTATCAAAAACTACGTATGGCTTCTCACGGTCATAATTCGAAATCACCCGAAGGTCTCAATTTAAACTTTTCTTTGTAATTAATTATTTTTACTTCGTTGTAAGTCCGGTCACTGGACGGTTCGTCATGAATTTCAAGGTAAGTAAGTGATTATACTTATGCTTTTTATATCAAAATAATGAATAATTAACATATATTCAAAACTCTCATATTACAGTAAAATAACAAATCTTGTTTGTACTCACACGTGTATCGCTCGTGTCCATTAATATCTACGTGCCCTTATAGCTACGTATAGTAATTAAAATAACTTACTTTATTGCTGTGCAATTCGCCTCATACATAATTCTTTGTTCCAGTCTGGGAACGCCCTTTTCGGTTATCACTCAATTTATTACATACGGAAATCTTTCCGAAAATCCGTTATATTTTATTTGTTATTCGTAAATAATAATAACCGTTGTTTATCGGTTTAATACTCTTTATCCGCGCTGCCTTCGAACTCTACTAACGCGTACCTCAGTATTATCTTCGCGGCATAAACAAAATAGGAATAAATCCGTTAAAATATCTCTTTTTCGAGATAATCAAATAAATAAACCACTTGTTTAACGACGAGGGTTAACAACCGCCGGGATCCGTCCTCTTTCACGCACACGAAACTCTTCATTCCCGAGAGTCGCAACGGCAACGTCCGATCAAGTCAAGCGTCAAGAACAGAATCTCTCTTTCGAAATAATCAAATAAATAAACCGCTTATTTAACGACGAGGGTTAACAACCGCCGGGATCCGTCCTCTATCACGCGCACGAGCTCTATTGTTCCGGAGAGTCGCGACGGCACGTCCGACTAGGTCGGGCGCCAGGATCAGAATCTCTCGAATCCTCTAACTAACTAACTCGACCCCCTGCCTTTCACTTCCCCTGCTTACCGCTCACCCCCTCGTCTATACTTCTTTGTCCGCGACTTCCCCCCACCTCGGACTTGTTTACGAGTTGGTAACCGCATCGGACAACGGTCGTAGTCCCGGGCGTAGCGGACTTTCGGAACTACTTCGTATAACTGCGTTCTTAGAACAAACAACTCGTACTATAGCAAATGGTATATTACGTGTAACTAAAATTTTCCACTGTCAATAATATTGTTAATACTTTTAACTAAATAATATTTATTATTACGACAATTCACCATAATACGTGAATTTCGACTTCCCATATTCAATCATAGATGGTGTTCTTTCTTCAGGAA